>NW_024374701.1:290474-322046 GCF_014805655.1 Passer montanus
CGGCGGCGCGGGCGCGGCGGCGCGGGGCGGGCGCCGGCCGCCCTACCATAGTTCCTCTAAAGCAGGTGCAGCCGCTTTCCCCGCCCGAGCATCCCCCCCCGCGCCCCCCGCTCGCGCGGAGCAGTTGTTTTTTGGGTTTTTTTTGGGGGGTCTCCTTGGTGGTTGGAGCGCCCCGCTGGATGGAGCTTCCTCCGCCTCCCCACCCCGGCGTTCTTTGGGCCCCCCCGCGTTTTGCTCATTAATGCCTGCGCTAATTGGTTTCTGCCGCGGTCGGTCCCCGGCGCGCAGCGAAGCTGTGGGCTTGGGGAAGGGGGGGAGCGGCGGGGAAACTGAGGCACGGGGGGCTGGGGACAGTGGGAGCACAGGATGGGCCCAAAGAGCGCTCGGAACGTCGAGTTCAGCGCACGGGGCAGAGGCAGGACAGGGGCGCTGAGCCTCACTGACAGATGGGAGCAGCGAGAGGCTGAGCTGGTGACCCTAACACATCCAACCCCGCCCTGTGACACCCCCTGTGGCACACCTGTGGCACCCAGACACAGCAGGGACAGGGTCCCCAGAGCCCCTGGGGGAGCAGGGGTGCTGCAGCCAAACCAGCAGCCAGATATTGCACCCAAACATCCGCAGAGAGGCCCCAAAACTCCGGGAGGGGCTGGAGCCCATCCAGCAGCCGGTGCTGCTCCCAAACCCTCGCCCGGCGCTGGGGACACAGGTCAGGGTGACACGGCTGGAGCAGGGGAGGGACCAGAGCTCCAGCCCTGCCACTGCCTCGGAGTTTGGGGCAGAATTCCCACCTGCCTCAGGCACCTGCACGGGCTGGGGATGGATGATCCCACTCCCACATGGAGAGGTTTTCCAATCCTGATGGCACCAAAGAGCGGCCACGCTGTTCCCTTTCTTTAAAATTCAAAAGTAGCTCTTCTGAAATTTCCATTTTAGGGACAGCTAAAGTAGCTTTAAGAGGTGAATTTGGAATGAAAAGTATTTCAACCCACCTGGATTTTTCTTTCCCCCTGTAATTTAATTTTTTACAGGAAGACTGTTTATGGTTGGTTTGGGTTTTTTTTTAAATAATCTATTATTGGATGAAAAGTTAGGGAATTTCTGTGAGATGGGACAGCTGGTTTCCTACAATGACATTCTGATGGCCCTAGGAAATATCCCATTGGTTTTGTCCCCAAAAATCTTTCATTGAAGGGAACAAAAGGGCCAGCACCAGGCTGAAACTGAGGTCTTAACCCCCTCCTGTTGGAGTCCTAGGATTTTCCAGAGGGCTTGGCTTGCTGTCAGTCCCCCCTGGAGCTGCCACCAGGGACCCCCTGATGCTCCCTCCTCTGCAGAACCCTCTCCTGGTGGAAGGAGCCCCACGCTCATGGAAGGGGCACCCCGGGCCCCGTTTCTCAGAAGTGGCTTCACTTCCTGCCAGCACCTCCTTTAGGGAGGGCAGCGTTCCCTCTGCGTGCATGGAGCACCAGGAGAACCTCTCCAGCCAGCCCTGGGTCCTGGGTGACCCCTCGGGTCCTGGGTGACCCCTCGGATGCAGGGTGGCCCAGCAGGGCTGGCTGTGTCTCATCCATCCCACAGGACAGATCCCCCAGAGCAGGCTGCCCCAGGTCCCTCCAGCCCGGCCTTGAGCTTCCAGGGATGGGGCAGCCATTCCTCTCGCTCCAGGCCCCGGTCCAAATCCCTTTCCAGCTCTCCTGGAGCATCTGCAGGCACGAGGAACCTCCGGGCTGAACATTCCCAGCTCTCCCAGCGTGGCAGGGGAGATGCAGCCCTTGGATCAGCCCTTGATGCTTCAACCCACTCCGTGCTCAGGACTCAGAGTTACGGGAACACCCCACCCCGTTTTAGGGGGTCCCCACGGGGGAAGTGCAGCTGTGACCCCCCCAGTTCAGCCCAGATCCCTCCTGACACGCTCCAAACCCCAGGAGTGCTGGAAGCTCCCAGATCTTTGTGATTTCTCCCCCCACCCATCAGTCCACGACAAACACAACACCCGCTTTTATTCCATCCCAAACTCGCACTTTTCTGAGTGAAAACCCAGCTTTGAGTGACGAGCCTCGTCCAACCTGTGTGCTTGCCCTCCTTTCCCTTCATCAGAGGAGCCCCTTTGAAGACATCAAACATCACCAGAGCAGGAGGGAGCTGCACGGACAGACGTGGGCAGCCTTCCACTGAGGGCACTCTGTGAATCCGAGATCCCTTTTTGTTCAACTGAGTCAGCCTGGAGCTGAGGCAGAGCAGGGAGGAGGGATCTGGGAGAGGGGACACGGATGGGTCAGGTCAGACAGGGTTGGCACAGCTCCTTCCCTGCTGGGGTTGGTCTCTGAGGGATCATTTTGCTCCTGGGAAAGCAGTGGGGACATCAGGGAGGAGGAAATTCCCAGGAAGGAGAGTACAAGTGCTCCTGCAGCAGGGCTGAGCTCCCAAAAGTGAGACACAGGGAAAAAGGAAGGGAAAAAAACTTCCTTTTGTTCTGCACCAGGTAAAGCCTCGGGCGTGGATCACCTCCAGGGGAGGCAGGGGGATTTGGAGCTCTGGGATAAAACATTTTATGTGATGCAAAGCTCTGAGCCACGTGGGCAGAGCAGCAGAGTCAGAGCAGGGTGAGGGATCAGCCCAAAGTCCTTCTGCTCTTCCAGGAAAAACTCCACCTTCCCCCTCTTCCCAGCTCATCCTCACTCCCAGCATCTGCAATCCACTCCCAAACTCCCAGCTGGGGGAAGTTTTTCCTTACAAAGTTGGGTTTTTTCTCCTCCAGGGACTGTCTGATTTCATAATCAGGATTTTAAAAACCTTTAAAACCTGGAAATTTTCAGCCAAAGGACGGTGATCCCATGTTCTCCTGGAATGGGAACAGCCCCAGTTTGCTGAAGGTTGACAGAAAGCTGAAATCTTCCATGGAAAAGCTCAAGTTGGGTTTGTCCTGAATCCCACCCGAGGAAAAGCAGCTCTGAATGACCTCACCTGAAGCATCCCCATCCCTCCAGGAAAGTTCTCTCCAAGACGAACCCAAAGCCTGTTTGCCACTGGACTGGCATTTCTGGCAAACAGGTAGTGGAGATCATCTCCTTTGGTTCCTTTTTTTTTTCTTCTGTGGGAAGTGCAACTTCAGAAACAAAATCTGAGTTTTCTGGATGTGCTCATTTGAAAAATCAGTGTTTGGTGATGGGAACAAGTCGCCCTGAACTCCTCTGCTTCCTGCCTCGCCCTGGATTCTCTCTCCCTCCTGCTTCCAAGGCAAAATAAAGAAAAAAAGCACATGGAAATATGAAGAAAAAGAGAATTGGGGCTGGGAAAATGGAGAGAATGAGGGAAGAAAGTAATTTTTCCCTTGCAGAGCAGTGTTTTGGGGATGGCGCTGTGCATTGCCACAGCTGAGCTCCGAACTCCCATCCCTTCCAAGGAGGAAATTTCAACTGATAAGCAGCAAATCTAATTTCCCACCCAAATTACGCCATCAATTTTCACCCCAGCACCCCCAGCCCAGCCCTGTGCCCGCTCCCTGTCCCTCCTGAGCATCCACCCCCAAACCCTGGGGCTCATCCCAGCCCCTCCAGGGCATCCCTGGGGCGGCGAGCAGAGCAGGACCAGCCTTGAGGGGCAAGCTCTGGGCGCTGCACCCAGGGCTGGAGAGGCTGGGGGTCCCACAGAGACCCCCCGAGGGTCAGAGCTGGCACGGCCAGGCTGCCAGGAGCCGAGCACACGGAGCAATCCGGCTCTGCCCGGACGTGCTGGCGAGGCCGCGGCCGCTGCAGCTCTTGGAGCCCTCTCGGCTCTTGCGTAAGGCCGAGGATGATGCACCGAGTTCCTGTAAGTGATGAGAGGCTCCTGGCTGCCCGGGAAAGCCACAGGCTGCTGCCTGTCCCGGGGCTGGCACCGCTCCCCCTGCTCCAGCCAGAGGGATCCCTGCAGAGAAAGCCCCGGGGATCCCCAGGCAGGGGATCCCAGCACTCCCAGCACGGAAATCATCAGCAACTGGGGCTCAGCTCAGCTCAGGGGGGGTTTTGAGGGAGTTTTCAGCCCCTCAGGTCCCTGGCCCATGGCTGTGCTGTGCCTCAGTTTCCCCCATTGCCACTGAGGGTTGCACTTGGGTTTTAGGGAGCTGGAGGTAATGGGTAAGGGAGGGAAACCCCCAGTGCCTGGGAGTGCTCCCACACAGGGACACGAGGATGTTCGGGCTGTTTTGGGGATCCCCAGACAGTCCCCAACACCCTCTGTGCCAAACCATTCACTTTGGTTTGCTGGGCTGAAAACTGATGGTGTGATTTGGGTGGAAAATCCAAGATTCGCTGCTTATCAGTTGAAATTTCCTCCTTGGAAGGGATGGGAATTTGGACTTTAGCTGTGTCCATCACCCAGCCCAGATGGAATTCCCCGAGCCCTGCCCAGCCCAGATGTGCCACCAGCACCCGGACACACGGGACAGGAGAGTCCCTGTCCCCATCAGCACCAGCCGTGCTTTGCCTGCAGGATTTCCCCCCCTTTCCTCTTTTTTTATCATTTCCCTGCTTTTCCAAGAAGGTTACTCCTCCAGAGCAGGACTCAGCTCCCGTGTTTCCCCGTCTGGAGCAGGACCCAGCTCCCGTTTTTCCCTGTGTTGTTCCCTCCTGGAGCAGGACTCAGCCCATGTTTTCCTGCATTATTCCCTCCTGGAGCAGGACCCAGCTCCCGTTTTGCCTGCGTTGTTCCCTGCTGCTCCTTCAGGAGATGCTCTCCCGCACGTGGTGGCTGCTGTCGGAGCCGTCACGGTGCCGGCCGGGAATTACTCACGGTGTAAGGTTGGAGGAAGGAGGGGGGAGGCCACACTGGCTGCTTTGTCTGCAGTTGTTCATTTCTCACCCTTTGATATCATTTTTTCCCCCCCTCCTCTCTTTCTTCTCCTGCCAGTGCTGTCCCTGAGCTCCCTCCTGCTCGCTCTGCGTTGGGCTTGGAGGATCTGGCTGCAGCCCTGTGGGGTGGGAAATGTTCCTTGCTGGGCTGTCCCATGGTCACAGAGGGGTCCCCTCACTCCTGGTTCTCCCAGCCAGTCCCTCCCAAACCATTCACTTTGGTTTGCTGGGCTGAAAACTGATGGTGTGATTTGGGTGGAAAATCCAAGATTCGCTGCTTATCAGTTGAAATTTCCTCCTTGGAAGGGATGGGAATTTGGACTTTAGCTGTGTCCATCACCCAGCCCAGATGGAATTCCCCGAGCCCTGCCCAGCCCAGATGTGCCACCAGCACCCGGACACACGGGACAGGAGAGTCCCTGTCCCCATCAGCACCAGCCGTGCTTTGCCTGCAGGATTTCCCCCCCTTTCCTCTTTTTTTATCATTTCCCTGCTTTTCCAAGAAGGTTACTCCTCCAGAGCAGGACTCAGCTCCAGTTTTTGCCTGTCTGGAGCAGGACTCAGCTCCTGGCTGTGTTTTCCTGCATTATTCCCTCCTGGAGCAGGACCCAGCTCCCGTTTTGCCTGCCTTGTTCCCTGCTGCTCCTTCAGGAGATGCTCTCCCGCACGTGGTGGCTGCTGTCGGAGCCGTCACGGTGCCGGCCGGGAATTACTCACAGTGTAAGGTTGGAGGAAGGAGGGGGGAGGCCACATTGGCTGCTTTGTCTGCAGTTGTTCATTTCTCACCCTTTGATATCATTTTTTCCCCCCCTCCTCTCTTTCTTCTCCTGCCAGTGCTGTCCCTGAGCTCCCTCCTGCTCGCTCTGCGTTGGGCTTGGAGGATCTGGCTGCAGCCCTGTGGGGTGGGAAATGTTCCTTGCTGGGCTGTCCCGTGGTCACAGAGGGGTCCCCTCACTCCTGGTTCTCCCAGCCAGTCCCTCCCCTTGGGAACACCCACTTCCCACTCTTCCACTCCCACACTTGCCCATTTCTGCTCATTCTTGGCCCAAACCCCCTCCATCTCTGTCACAATGTCCCCACAAGTCACCAGCCCACCAACCAAGCCCACCCCGCATCCCCCCTCAGACCCGCTGTGTGACACCTCAGGTGGGTTCCAAAAACACCCAGAAAACCCCAAATCCTCGCTCCGGGCTCTCCAGAGGGAAGGGTCCCTGTGGGAATTCCTGTGCTGGCAATGCCAGGGCACATCCTGCCGTTCCTTGGCAAGACTCAACAGAAAAGCATTCGGGACACTCGGTCCTTCCCCTTCTCCACGCACACCCTCGGCAGATCAATGAATATTTTAACAAAGAAATATTTCATTAAAAGAGTTGATTGCTTAATGAACTGTCCCTGTGAGCCATCAAAATGCAATGTTTTTTTTTTTTTATTTTTTTCCCTGCCTTTAACGAAGGCAAAGATTCATATCACGAAGAAGTGGCTTATCAAATTACCGTAATAGCTCGAGTAGAGCCAGCCCAGGGCAGCGCGCTGCTCGCCCCACAAATGGGACTCCACGGCCCCCCGAGCAAGGTGGGACCAGGGCAGGGTCCTCGTGTCCCTAAAACTGGTGTTTTGGATGGTGGGAAGCAGGTTTGCTTCCCTTTGGGCTGCCAGGATTTGAAGGGAAGGAGAATCCTCCATCCCTTTTTATTCCCGACCCAAGAACGCTGTGAGAAAGGGACATTAAAGGGACATTTCTGTCATCTGAGGCCATGAATTGCACCAGGGCTCCAGCCTGCTCTGCCCGGCTCTTGGAATCACACACCAGGCAATGGTTTGATTGGAAGGGACCTCGAGGCTGCTCCGCTTCCCTTGGGTGATCAGAACAGAAAACATCCAAAAATGTAATCGCTGTCTCTTATCAACCCTGGGTGCTGCTGGTGTGCTCTGAGGAGCCATCACTGCTGCTGCTGCTGCTTCCCCAGAGCTGCCAGGCAGGACGGGGGCTCACCCTGCTCGCTCTGCCTTTGGAAGTTTAATGAAAATGTCCCTGCTCGTCCCAGGGTTCCGGGCTGGGCACGGCTGGAGGGATCTGGCCATTAACAGGCGGGAAATGAACAATAACCTGACAAGAAACGACCAATTTTCCATCAATTAGAGCGAAGCCTCTTTTTGTCTTTTAGTAAAATTAAGTTTTGCCGACTGGTGATTACTTTGGTCTGATGACAATTCATTAACATTTACATGGGGAGGATGCTAATGGCCGGGAGGAGAGGGAAGGTGCTGAGGGAGAACCTGGGCAGAAACGTGGCCTTGGAGAAGCTCTGGAGCTCAGGACAGGCCGGGGAAGGAGAGAAGCAGCCCCCAAAGCGGGGCAGCAGGAAGCCCCCCCGCCCCTCTCTGCAGGAACACAAAAGTGCTTTGTTTGGGGCTGGAATTCTGCTCCTGGTGCTGCTTTTCCCCCCGGGGCTCTGTCTTTAAGGCACAGGGTCCCTCAGAGCCACTCCTGGGAGCCTGGGGACAGCTTGGACAGCACAGCCTGAGCTGGCTGTGCCCCGGGTGGGGCTCCCGGGTGGGGACAGGGTGGCAGCAGAGCTCTGAACTTGGCACGAGAGGCTGGGCAGTAACAAAACCAGCCAGGGAAGCGACCACCAGCACCTCAAAGCACCCAAATCAGGCACAGCCAGCCCGAATTTCTGCTGGAGAGGGCAGGGGGAATTGGTGCTGAGCGTGAATATTTGGTATATCCGGACATTTGTGTGTGCAAGCCTTCAAAAATCGAGTTATTCCCTGGATCTGAGCTGCCTCAGGCCTCTCCTCATCCGAGAATCCATCCCCAACAGCAAGGGCAGAAGTTTCTCGGGCTGCTGCTCCTCTTGCACACTCCTGGGGGTTGGATACCTCCACACCTGAGCGGGCTTGGGGGAAGAAACAGAAACCCTCCTTCCCACAGGAGCCGCCTCAACCCTCCTTAAAAAAGCTTCCCGGGGTGTTCCCAACCCCAAAACTTCCGCTCTCATGGAGTTATTTGCGCAGTGATTCCCAGCCTGGCAGGGAAGGAGCTGCCTCTGATCCCTTCCCCTGGAATGGGGCAGGGATTAGCTCATCCCAGGGCGATTGGGAAAGCTCGGGGAGCGTTTACTGTAAGAGGCCTTTGATTCACTTCGAGGGCTCTGGCAGTGGGATGGGGAATGTGTTGAATCAGAGGCACAGCAGAGCCCTCCCTGCCCACAGCTCCTGGGACATTTCCCCAGATCCCCATCCAGGCTTGAAGGAGGCAAGGATTTAATAGGAGGGAAAAATGGTCAGGTTCTCAGCAGGTTTTCTCTTTGTTCCCCTGTGAAATTTGTGAAATTTGGATTTTTTACCAGGATGGGTGGCACAGGGATGGTTGGCTCCCTGAGCTGTTTTGTCACTCTATTTCTAACTTTATTTGGGAGGGGATTTCCACAAAACCCCATTAAAAATTTGGTGTTTCCCATCAAAAAGCTTTTCAAGTTCTTTCATGACCTTTGTTCAACAATGACCTAATTTCACTCAAACTCTGGCACAGCCTATTCCTGAGGTGGGAGGAGAAGTGCCATTCAAAATTGGGTCAGTTTTCATTAAAAACCCTTCCGTTTACTAATAGTTTTTCATGTGTCAGAAGGACTGGGATGGGCTCCAGACGCTGTCTGCCCTTCTTCACTGGAGAAATGGGTTGATCTTCCTGGGAAATCACCGCTCAAGGACTTTTTGGCTCTTTTTCTCCTCCCAAAAGTTGGGATGGACTCGGCGTTTTGGTGGTGCCCCTTCCCGAGGCTCCCGGCTGGGTGTGGGGTGTGAGAACCCAGGTGGGATGGGGCTGATTAAAGCTGGGCCACGCTGGCTGTGCCCGTGTCACCTCTGTCACCTGTGTCACCTGTGTCACTGCTTTATTCAGGACTGGGTGTGCAGCTCAAGCCCTGAGCTGGCCATGGAATCCCAAATCCATCCAGGAGAGAGACGCGGGATGAGAAGATGAGAGCCACGGGGAGGGTGGGAGATGCCATGCCCTGACCTGGTTCAGAGCCTAATCCAAAGCCTGTCCTGACCGGGGGGAAGCTGAACCTTCGAGCCTGATCCCCCCAGCCCAGGGCAGGGGATGGGAAACGCGCTGGGATCCGGAGTGATGGAGCGGGGAGTGCGGAGGGATCGCGGCCTCGGCTCTGCCCCCACAGCGCTGAGAGCTGCCAAAATCCCTCTTTGGAGGATGGATCCTGAGACTGAACCCCCCGAGAGCCGCGGGATGGGCCAAAACCGGCAAAAAACCGGCAAAAAACCCAGGCGAGGTGGGGAGGGAGGTGAAGCCGAGCCGCTCCTGCTTCTCAAACGTGCAAATTATGCAGCCATTTCACGGGACACTTAGGAGTCAATTTGCAACGCGGCTCAGGGGGGAAATTGGGCACATAATTCCCCTGAACAATAACCGGAGCGGCCGCTTAATTGAACTCCGCGCCTGGACCTCGTTAACGCGTGCCGAGGGGAGGATGCTGCGGGCGCCGCGGCCACGTGCGCGCATCCTTCCTCATCCCTCCTCTTCCTCCCGCATCCCTCCTCGTCCCCCCGCGTCCCACCGCGTCCTCCGGGCCCCGAGGGCAGCGGGGCTGGCTCGGGGGCTCGGCAGGTCGCAGCCCGGCTCGCACACGCTCCGGCAGCCCCGGCACAGTGGCAGCAGGCTGTTCTCATTACAGCCCAATGAGGCTGTTTACTCACCCAGCTGGAGACAGTTAGAGAGTGATAAATAATGAAAGAGAAAACATGATTTTCCCCTCTGTGGTTTCTATTTGTGTAACCATATGTCACAGCTCAATACGGCCGCGGTTTTTTTTTTTTCTGCTTTATTCAGGAAAGAGTTGATTTTTTTCCACAGTGCTGCGATTTTTCCCTCCGACTTCTCTTTTTTCTTTTCTTTTATTTTTCCCCCCCCCTTCTCTTTTCTCTGCAGCGACAGAAGCATTTCTGTTTGTTTTCTTGTGAAACTCGCTCGGACTCCGACTCCTTAAAGTCTGGCTTGTCCCAGGAACCGCGGAGGTTTGATAGGATTGTGCTCAGCTTTTCAAATACCTGTCACGGGGCTGCGGGGAGAAGAACCAGCTGAGAGCAGCGCGGCGAGCCCGGCCCGCATCCCCCTGGCCGGAGCATTCCTGCGGGAGGAGAAAACCCTCCGGAGCTGTCCCTGGCATGGGGAGGGAGGGTTGGATGAGGACAGTGGGCTGGTTTTGTGTGTCTGAGTGTTTTCTGAGGCCAGCAGAGCACCGCTGCTGCTGTGGTGGGGAAACTGAGGCACGGGGCTCACCCAGGGACCCTGCAGCCGCTCGGCACCTGCGCGATCCCTCTCGGAGCGGGATTTTAACTGGGGGGAGAAGGATCTGAGGCAGCCTGAGCAGGAGCTCTGGCTGAGCGCGGCTCCCTCCTCCCCCCAGGAGCGGCCCTGGCAGCGCCCTGCTCCGGATGAGCGGGGCGAGCTCCGGGAGCGCATCCCGCCCGTGCCCTGGGGAGGGCAGGTCCCTGCACGGCCCCCCTGGCTCCCGCCAGGTACCGCACACCTTCCTGCAGCAATTCCCCCGTGCCGCATCCCGCTGCCGCCGTCTCTTCTCCTGCCATGCCCCGCCGCTCCTGGCACGCTCCGGGGATGTTTCCCCTCGGAGCACACCCAGCCAGGGCCGTGCGAGGTGCTTTTTTGGTTTTTTTTTTTTTTCGCCCCGGCAAGTTGGGCGGCTTCACAACATCCTCTTCCCGCAAGATACATCGTTCTGGGAGGGCAATTATCGCGGTGACCTCATTCATCCGTGTCTGCGGCATGAGCTCACCGGCGCTGCCGGTCCGGCGGGTGTGCCCCGGGCTCGGCTCAGCCCGATCCGGCGCTGGGCAGCCTCCAGAGCCTCCAGAGCCCCGCAGCAGCTGCGAGGAACCTGGCGATTCAGCGTGGCAGAGTTCCCGGGATGTGTGGATGTGGAAGGGAAGAGCCCCAACGTCCTGAGCCTGCTGTGGGTTTGATCCCTGGAAATCACTCCCAATGATCCCACCCTGTCCTTGAGAGCGTTTTCCAAACGTTCCTGGAGCTCTGGAGCCTCGGGGCTGTGCCCATTCCCTGGGGAGCCTGGGCAGTGCCAGCACCCTCTGGGGAAGAGCCTTTCCCTGATGTCCATCCCAAACCCCCCTGATCCAGCTCAGCCGTTCCCCGGGTGCCGTCCCTGGTCAGCAGGGACATTAACAGTTCATTAACATCACCTTTGTCCTGAAATGTCCCCGAGTGTCCCTCGCAGAGAGCTCCTGCAATGACCCAGCCTTGGTGGCTCCAGACCCCATCACCATCCAGGCCCCAGCGATTTCTGATCCCCACAGCGCCCCAAAGCCTTGGCTGTGCTTGAATCACCCCAGTTAAACCCAGCAAACACCCCTCCTCCCGGGGCTGATCCCTTTTCTGAATGCAGGGAATGCATTTCTGGGGAGGTTTTGTGTGCAGCAATCTCAGCCTGCACAGGCAGAGCCATGCCCACCCCAGCCTGGTGCCCACATCTGCCCTGTGCCACCCTGCAGGGCAGCTCTGGGGCAGAACGGCCTTTCTGCACCCTCCAGCTCTCAATGAGGTCCCACTAATGAGGCTGTTGCCCAAAATGTGCCCGAATTCACCCAAATGCTGGGAAAACAGCTGTTCTCCACACTGCAGCCACCCCATCCCAGCAAAACCACCCCAGCTCGGAGTCTGAGCCCTGAGCTGAGTGCTGAGCACTTTAATGTTGATGGATTTGTCCTTTTTAAAAGCAATTAACTGAGGAAAATCAGGATCTGCTTGCTTCAGGTGACAAGAAACTCTCACGGCGGGGCTTGAGCTGCAGAGTGGGGGGAGATGGACCCCGCTGGTTCCCTGACCCCATTCCTGGCCCTGCACTTCCACAGCCCAAACCCTCTCCCGTCCTCTCCTCCTGCTCCTCTCTCCCTGCCAGCACCACCAAACCAGGGCTGGGAATTCCTCACAGGTTAATTGGGGTTATTTCATATTAAAGCCCATTTGCCTCAGGAACCAAACCCGCCCAGCTCTGCCCTTGCTGCACCTCTCCCTGCACGGAGGGGGTGGGGATGGACCCCCAGCTCCCTGTCCTGGTGTGGGACAGGTGGGTCCCAAGCCCCAAACCCTCCTGCCATGGGGTGAGCCATGCAGGTGCCACCCTGGAGAGCAGGAATCCAAACCCTCGGGAGGGGATGGATCCTTTGGTTTTGATTCAAAGCCCGCTGGAAATGCCAATCCCAGCTCCTCCCCGTGGCTGCAGCAGCTCATTAAGGTGCCCACCTTGCCTGCCACAGACCCACAGACACACAAAATCCAAATTTTAGCTGATCCCAGGTCAGCTGGGAGCTGGATCTGACACAGCTGTGGGGAATATCAAAGCAGCTCCATCCTGCCAGCGCTTCCACCTGCAGATCCAGGCTGTGCCAGGAAGCACCCAGCTTTTCCACGGCTTTTTCCACTCCTGGCCGTGCAAACACCCGGCCCCTGCTGCTCTCCAGCCCCTCCTGGGTTAACAGGAGGCGCTTGGATAGAAAACCCCCTTTTTTTTTGGTTGTTGTTGTAGCAGGAGATAGGGAGAAGAAAAAGCGTTGGGCTCATTTATCTGGCTCACAGTGTCGCTAATGCCCTCGGCTCCAGGCCAGCGTGAGAGATTGGGAGGTAAATCGGCCAAGTCATGCTGTACAAACATTTCAAAAAAGAAAGATATTTCCAGGCTCTCTCGCAGGAATCCAGCCCTCCTCCTGCTGGGGGACTGCGGGATCTGGAGCCCACTTTGCCTCTGTCTGTGGGTGTTCAAAGAGCAGAAATTCACCCAAAAGCTGTGCTGGAATTTGGGGATGCTCAGGCCCTGCATCCCATGGAGCATCCCCAGGGATGTTCTTGTCTGGGCAGTGGGCACGGTTGGATTTTTAAATAATAATGGATTTAAACTTCCCAGGGACTACGTGTTTTCAACAACATACACAGAGATTCTTTATTGCTTGCAACATTTTAATGGATGGGTCCTTTGTTATTTGTTAAAGGCCCATTGAAAATGTCTTTCCACTCTTGTTCCTGTTTCTGGAGCAGTTCATTAACATCCCCACCTTTCCTGCCATAAACCCATGGACCCAGGCTCGTAAAATCCAAATATCTGCCAGTAAAGTCCCTGCACAGAGAATAAAACCCCACTCAGTGCCCACATAAACCACGGGACAAGGTCTGTGCCACCACCTGGGACTGCAGCAGGGAGCGGGGCTGGCACTGCTGGGTGTCCTGGCTGGGGGAAGGAGGGGCACAGACCCTCCCTGGGACCTTTTTTCCCCATCTTGAAGTTCCTTAATGATTCTCTGGCGTCTCAGGGGTTGAGTTTGGGGTGGTTTGGGGGGTACAACACCAGGAGCTGCCAGCTGGGATCTCACCCTGCCAGTTTTGCACCAGGAGAGTGGGGAAGGGGCTGCAGAGCCGGGGTGGGAGTGAGGAGCTCTTGTCCCTCCCCGGGAGCAGGGAATGCTGCTGGAGAGCTGCAGCTGGGCTTGGCTGGGTTTTCTGGAGGAAACCTGCCTCAACAGGGAGCCTGTGACTCGCAGCCACGGAACAGCCTCGGTTTTCCAGGCGCCCGGGGGCCTGGAAAGGTTTTGGATTCGGGATTTGGGGCCACCCCGGCTCTGGAGGTGCCGAAACCCCGCAGCATTCCCAGCCCCGTGACGGGATGGGAGCAAGGAGAATTCAGCCTTTGGCTTCTTCCTCATCCTTCCCCATCTCAGGATGAGCTCAGCTGGGATCTCTGCTCTGTCACCAAGGGTGTCACACACAGGGGACACCCCAGGGACACCCCTGTGCCCCCCTGCAGTTTGTCCCCAGCCGGGACAGGCTGTGGGGTCACTGACCCCGAGCTGGGCACTGAGGGGACAGGGACAGGGGCAGGACAGGGACAGGGGACGGAGCTCCCCGGGCAGCCCCGGCCGCTGCTGGGTGTGTCACGGGGCGTTGGCAGCCTCCCATCGATCCGTGCTGGGCTGGGAAAAGGCTCCGGTGCCTCATTACCATAAGGACCTGACAGCGAATTTGGCAACACAGAGCCCTGGGGGGACGGGTTTAGCCCCTGGGTGCCAGCGCCAGCACAAGCAGCAGTGCCCTTTCTCCTTTCCACCTTTCCATTTCCCCTTTCCCATTTCCCATTTCTCCTTTCCTTTTCCCATTTCCCTTTCCTTTTCTCCTTTCCCATTTCCGATTTCCTTTTCCCATTTCCCTTTCCCATTTCCCTTTCTCATTTCCCATTTCCCCTTCCACCTTTTCCCTTTCCCCTTTCCCTTTCCCTTTCCCTTTCCCTTTCCCTTTCCCTTTCCCTTTCCCTTTCCCTTTCCCTTTCTCATTTCCCATTTCCCCTTCCACCTTTTCCCTTTCCCTTTTCCCCTTTCCCTTTCCCTTTCCCTTTCCCTTTCCCTTTCCCCTTTCCCTTTCCCTTTCCCCTTTCCCCTTCCTCTTCCCATTTTCCCTTTTCCTTTTTCCCTTTCCCTTTTCCCATTTCCCCTTTCCCATTCCCATTCCCCATTCCCTGCCCACCCCATCCTTTTTCCTGCCCCTGGGACGGCCGCACCCCTCATCCCCCACCTCCCACGCCCCATCCCCGAGCAGCCCCGGCCCCACAGCCCCGTCCCCTCTGCCCAGGCCCCCCGGGACCCCGCGCATTGCTGGAGGGCACGGACTGAATCCTGGAGCAGGGCAGAAATCTCCGAGTCCTCTTTAGCTGTCCCAGGAGGAGGCAGATCTGAGGGAAGGCAGCGCGGAGGATGCCTGCAGCAATGTCAGTGCTAGAACAGCCGGGCTGACAGGATTCAGAGCAGGGATTAAGGTTGGGATCAGGGATGCAGGGGAAATGAAAAAAGGCTCTGGCTTTCAGGCGTGTCTCTGCTGTGTTTGTGCTCGTGTTTGCCGGGCAGGGACGAGCTCCGGGCTTGCAAAGGCTCCCAAAGAGGCCGGGGTTCACCTCGGAGCTCCCTTTCCTGTTTCCCCTTTCTCTTCCTCTTCCCCCTTTCCCTTTTCACCTTTCCCCCTTCCCCCTTTTCCTTTCTCTTTTTCCTTTCCCTTTTCCCCTTTTCCCCTTTTCCCCCTTTCCCCCTTTCCCTTTCCCTTTCCCCTTCCCTTCCCCTTTCCCCCTTTCCCCCTTTCCCATTTCCCCTTTAAGTCTGCTTTTCCAGGAGGAGGCAGTGGGGATCCTGCTGTCCCTGGAGCCCGGGCAGACCCAGCCCTGCCCCGTGGGATGATGCACGGAGCATCCCTGGTTCCTCCCTGAACATCTCTGCCTTTTCCCAGGAGTTTCCAAAACGTCAATGTTTCACCTCCTGACCAAACTATTCCCACTTTTGGGCCAGGACATCCCTGCCTCCCTCCCTGGCTGGGGCTCCAAGGTGGTGACTGCAAACTCCAGCCGCAAATCCCTTTGCTCCAGGGTGGTTTTACTGCCCAAGGAAAAGCGGAGCAGCCAAACTCCAGAGCCTGTGGAAAACCAGGATCGTGGGAAGCTCGAGGAGAGTGAGAAGGGAGCAGGAAAAGCCAGGACACCGGGAGCTGTGGCAGGCAGGGAGCTCCTCAGTCCCCGTGGCTGCTGCCTGTCCCCTGCTGCTCACAGCGTGTCCCCAAGGCCACTTGTCACCCTGCCACAGCTTCCCCCTGCTCCCCCTGTCCCCAGAGCGGGGCTGCTGTGTGTTTGCACCCCAGCAATCCCCAGTCCCCCTTCCCAAATCCTGCTCTGGGTCCTCCCCCAAAGGCTTGGAGCTGCTGCATTTCTTCTGGGAGAGCTGGAGAGACAGGAGCCAGCCCCAGTGGGATGCTGGGGACGGCCAAACCTACCTAAAATTGCTTTTCCAGGGAGAAAAAGTCCCCCCCTCTTCAGAGCAGGCTGAGTCCTCAGCTGGGCTCGGGGCTGAGCCACCCCAGGAGCTGGAGGGGGTCCCTGTGCCCCAGGCCCCTCCTCACACCCAGGACTCCAGAGGGGGAAGGGGTTTGGGGTCTCTGTGGGGCAGAGGCAGTGCCCAGCCCCAAACACCCTCCAGAGCAGGGCAGCTTTAATCCCCAGGCTCTGCAGCCTTCAGGCAACGCTCGCAGTCAAAGCAAAGCTGCTCTCTCTCCCCTCCAGCCCAATTCCCTGCCTTCCTGGCCTTTCCCCCCCTCTTTTATCTCCACACAGCCCATGAACTTTCTCCCAGTGCTGCCCACCCTGCTCGGGGCTCCTCGTCTCGCTCGCTTCCCTGGTTTCATCCCAGGCATCCCTTCCTCACTTTTTTGAGCGAGCCCAAAAAAAACCCCTGGAGCTGCTGGAGACACCCTGGTGGATTCCACGCTCCAGCCTCCTTCTCCTCTCCACCACTCCACCTCTCTCATTCCAAAGCTCCCTCTTTTTCCTGGTGGAGATGCAGAGGCACCAAGTTCTCCTCCCCATCCCTCTTTCCCCTTCTCCCCTCCCCTCAATTCATCCAACCCTCTCTTTTCCATGTGGTTTTTTTTTCCTTCCTTCCTACCCCTCTCACCATTTATAATTTTTTTTTTTTTGTATTTAAGTTTTTCTTTTAACTTTCAAGGTCACCACGGACAGACAATGCCACCAGTGCCTGTTTGATATGTGAGCGCTATTGGCGTCCATTGCCACGGTTTCCGTGGTAACACAGTAACCATTAATTTTCAATTAAAGTAGACAAAAAGCCCGATGACAGCTCCAGGTCTGCTGAAGATGTCAAGAATCCGTATTAATATACAGCAAGAGAGCATAATTGTGTGTCCATCTTCCCGAGCAACGAAAATGGAGGGATAATTACCAGCTAGAAAGCCACTCTGTAATTTTGTTCTTACTGTCACCACAACCCTACATATTAGCATAAATTAAAAGCAGGGTTTATTGTTACCAAAGTGCATTGATATTTCCAGCCTATTTTCTTCCTTTTAACTGTTTGTTGTTGGTGGGTGACTCCTGGACACTGCGGGTGAGCCCACGGGAGCATCCAGGATGTCAGGAAGGAAGGGATGAAGCTCTTGTGGTGCCACCCAGGTGGAAGGGAGCGAAGGGAGAAATCCCAGCTCCATGTGTGGCACTTTTCCATCCTCCTCATCCATCAGGAGCTCCGTGGATCCCAACTGCTCCAGGGTGGGGGCTCTGTCCCATCCCACATCATGGGGTTTCACCATGGAGCTGGAAGTGCTGCGAGTCCCCGACTGCTCCACGCTCGCTGACAGCCGAGATGAATTCATGAATTTAAGTGAATGGAAAAAAAGTGGGTTCCTTGTATCATATCCAGGGAAAGCTGTCCTTCAAACGGGAATTTAGTGTAATTACCCTTGAGGGAGCGATCCTCAGGCAGTCAGTCACAACACTGACCCACTGCTGGGATCTGACAGGAGATTACAGCTCAACAAAGGCCTTCCTTCCTTCCTTCCTTCCTTCCTTCCTTCCTTCCTTCCTTCCTCTCCTTCCTCTCCTTCCTCTCCTTCCTTCCTCTCCTTCCTCCCCGGCTCAGGAGTGTGAGATTTTGGGACACTAGGATCAGTGACAGAGGATTTGGGGGCTCAGAAGTGTGGATCTCAAGGACACTGGGTTCAGGGACATTGGGATCAGGAGCTGAGGGTTATGGGACTCAGAATTGTGGGGCTCAGGGACACTGGGATCAGGGACATTGGGATCAGGGACACAGGATTTTGGGGCTCAGGGACACAGGATTTCAGGGCTCAGGGACACTGGGATGAGGGACATTGGGATCAGGGACACAGGATTTCGGGGCTCAAGGACACTGGGTTCAGGGACATTGGGATCAGGAGCTGAGGGTTATGGGACTCAGAATTGTGGGGCTCAGGGACACTGGGATCAGGGACATTGGGATCAGGGACACTGGGATCAGGGACATTGGGATCAGGGACACAGGATTTCGGGGCTGTGGGGCTCAGGTGTTGCCTGTGGTGCCCAGGTAACCCCAGGCTGCTGCACGGCCAAGGGCACCCAGGGCCGAGCTTCTCCAGATGTTCATCCCTCCTTCCTCCCGTTCCCCGCGGGGCTGGTCCCAGCGCAGCCCGTCCGAGGCGGGGATCCCTCAGAGCCATCTATCTCCCATCTATCTCCCATTTATCTCCCATTTATCTCCCATCTATCTCCCTTTCATCCCCCGTTTAGTGCCTGGCACGGCCATCCCACCTCCCCTGCAGGGAAACACCGCTGCTCCCCCAGCCCACCCCACAGCCCGGCTGGCTTTGTCCCCAGCGGTGACCTAGGGACCCAGTGACACCCAAACCCCTCAAAGCCACCCCAGCCCACGCAGGCAGAGCCAGCAAAGGGTCAAAAAGCTCGCAGCCCTCCTTTCCCCCCCTGGATATAAATACCAGCCTACCAGTCGACACAGAGTACATACATCTTAAACAAACACTTGGCCGGGCTGTTTATCTCCACAGCCTTTAAACAAACTCTTTCAAAGGTTTCTGCTGATATGAGAGATTTACTGAAAACCATTCGCCCTTCTTAAAAGCCTCTCAGTTTATGCTGCTCTGGGTGAAACGAACGGTGTTTGAGCCTGGAGTTTTCTGTCTTCTGACCGCATGTTTATCCGAGGGGCCACTGCTGGCTTTGATACGAGAGCAGCACGGACACAAATCTTTACGAGGGAAAATATAAAATAAACTCCCAAAGTCGGGGTGTGCGTGTGGCACGGGTGGAGGGGAGCGGGCAGGGAGGAGGGGAGGAGGAGGAGAAGTTTTGTCCTTGGCAGGGTCACAGAGTGATGGAATCGCGGAGGTGGGAAAGGCTCTCCGGGATCACCAAGCTGTGCCCGATCCCCACCTCGTCACCCCAGAGCTCATCCAGTCATTCCTTGGACACCTCCAGGGATGGCAGCTCCAAACATTCCTCCTCCAAAGCCTGAGCGCCCTTTCCATGGAGAAATCCTTCCTGAAACTCCCAAAACTCCACGCTCAGCACGTCTGTGGCTGCAGTATTCCGAGCTGCTTTCCCACCACGGACATTATTCCCATGATATTTTTCCTCCCAGTGACTGCTGTGGGGCCACCTGAAACTCTAATTTTCCTCTGCCCTGCCTGACAGCCAGCTCAGCATTCCATGGACGTGTCACTGTCACGGAGCTGGGCCACTCAGCAGGTGCCACAGAACACTGGGAAAACCGAGGGACAGGGGAGTGCCGCCAGAGCAGCCAGGAGCAGGGTGAGGGTGAGGGTGAGATGAAGATGAAGATGAGATAAGGATGAGATGAGGATGAGAATGAGGATAAAGATGAGCATGAGGATGAAGATGAGATGAGGATGAAGAAGAAGATGAGATGAGTATGAGGATGAGATGAGAATGAGGATGAGGATAAAGGTGAGCATGAGGATGAAGATGAGGATGAAAATGAGGATGAGAATGAGGATGAAGATGAAGATGAGGATGAAGATGAAATGAAGATGAGGGTGAGGATATAAAGATGAGCATGAGGATGAAGATGAGGATGAAAATAAGGATGAGGGTGACGATGAGGATGAGTTCACACATCCCAAGCACTTCTTCCTGTCTCAGTGCATTTTCAGCCCCATTCACAGTTGGGCACCTGAGGCAGAGGAAAATGATGAGCTCAGGGACATTTTGGGAAGGAATGGGAGGAACTGGACCAGAGTTTAGTGCAAGATGATCCCACTTGAAGGAAGCTGTTTCTGACTCCAATAACGGCTGGAAAAATGGGAGAACAGACTGAAAGAGCTTGAGGAGGAGCTGAGCCATGCAGGGGGGAGAACATTTGCCTTCAGTGCTTGGAAATCACCCCTGGCTCTGCCCAGGGCTTTTTGCCCCACCCTGGGTTGTGCCCACATGGAGCTCTCTTGGCAGCCCGGCCACAATTGCCAGGAAAACTTGGAATAAAGACAGTCCCTGCCCCAAACTCCCTGAACCTAGAGACAGGGCAAAATATTCCTTTTTCCAAGCGGTTTATGCCACTTGTCCAGTGTTTTCCCAGGCAGTGACTGAGCCCTTGAGGTGCTCCCGTGCCGTGCCAAGCAGGAATCTGCTCCCTGCTGCCAGCAGCTCTGCAGCGTTATGTGTCATTCCTTGTTTACTGTCCTCCCTCGCTGATGACACACTCAGGCAGGGACCTGTTTGTTGTCACCGTGACACCCACGTCGGTAAACAAGGCGAGTTTACCCAGCCCTCAATCAGGGAGCTGTCGATGGCAGGGCCCTGCTTCCAGCAGCGCCACAGCCTCGGGATGCCGAGCTCTGACTCCCAAATCCACCCCCCTCCGTGTCCCTCACCCAGCCAGAGGACGAGGAGCTGCTCTTGCACCACCGAAAATCAGCAAGATCCACACCAGGCTCTGCAGGGGAAGTTTGCAATCAGGCCTGGGCTCCTGAAGGTTTTGTTTCCTTTTACTGCCATGTGAATATTTTTCTCCTCTGGGGCTCCCTGGCTGCCTGATCTCCCAGGGTTTTAGCAGGAACAAAGCCACGGGACAGGTTTCAGAGTAAACAGCAGCCACCACGAGACTCGTGACACAATTGCAAAAGCCGTGGCCACCCTGCCACCCTGGGAGATGTGACCTTGCTGCCCTGCAAGGTGAGAGGCCATGAAGAAAACCCCAACAGATTCATCCTGGAGAGCCACTGCAGCATCGTGGCCTGGCTTTCCAGCGGTTTGGAAGGAGCTGGAGGCCCCACATGGGATTTGTGAATGCTGGCATTGAGGGCACAGCTCCTCCATCCCCTCCCCGGCCCCTCTGCTCCGGGTGGGAGAAGCTCAGAAGCTTCTGGGTCTCGGGTGAGCCCGAGGTCTGGGGCTGTGGGGAGGAGGAGGAGGATGGGGAGGAGAGTTCCCAGATGTGTCTGCACGTGGAAACGGGGCTGTTCAGGCTCCTCTGGGGTTTTGTGTGCTCTGCCTTTAGGAGAAACCCGGCCAGAGAGCAAAGGTCGGGGCAGAAATGCCGGTATTTGTTTATCCAGGAGAACTGAGCGAGCAACACGAACAACACGTATTTGGGAGCCTTTCGAAACAACAGAGCTGCCGCTCAGAGCTGCTAAACCAGTTTGGTGGAGACACCCCTGCACACGCTGGGCAGGAGCAGGGACACCAGGAGAGGCAGCTGGAAGCAGAGCAGCACATCCCACCGGGGCACAGCATCCCAGCTCCATCCTGGGACTCCAGGCATCCCCAGGAATCCCCCCCAGCACAGGGAGCAGTCCCACTCCTGGGATCTGGGCTGAGCAGAGGTCTGACACTGGGGTGAGGGGCAGGATAAGCTCAGTTCCAGGTGCAAACCAAAGGGAAAAAAGCGAAATGTTGCTTTTTCAGAGGGAAAACCTGGAAGTGCTGCCCCCAGGCTTTTCAGAGCTGGGATTTTTGGTGTTTGCTTTAATGGGGTGGTTGGTGCTTCCCCATGGGGTGCTTGGGATCTCTGTGCCAAACCCTGCCCCAAATCCATGGCCACTTCAGAGAGCTCATGGCCGTGGTGTGAGGGTCACCTGGGTCTGCCAGCAGAGCCCAGAGCGGCTCTGGGTGGCAGCAGCCTGAAACTGTCCCTGATTTTATCCCGTTTTAGTGCTTTGACCAGAGTGGCAATGGCCACAGCAAGAGGGACAGAGCAGGAGCCAGACACACCTCGGGCTCCCAGAAGCTCCTGGCAGCTCGGAGGGAAGCTGTTCATGACAAAAGGGCTTTTTCTGAAGCTCTCTCTGCTGGCTGGGTGCTGCAGGAGGATGGCACTTGCACCCACCCCGATGTTTTCTTGGCAGTGCTTTGGTCGGCAGGGCTCACCTGGTGGTGGCTGGGCCACGTGGCTGCCCCGGTGGCACCTGGGCATCATCCTGGGTGCTCTTTCCCCTGGCTCCTCGGACAGCAAAATGCCCACAGTGGGGGATTTTTGGGCACTGAGTGAACTAACTCAAGCCTGGGCATGGCAGTGTGGCCAATGGCCCTGCCTGAGCTGCACCTAAAAAAGTTCAGATCAGCCTTCTGTCATTTTTGGGGGGAGATTTTGCCTAAGAAATGAATGTCCAACCCCCTGAACAAATGACCAACACCTCAACACCTCATCCTAGCCACGGCTTGGGAGGACCCAACCCCCTGAACGAATGACCAACACCTCAACACCTCAACACCTCATCCTAGCCACGGCTTGGGAGGAAAAAAAAAGAAATCCAGGCAAAATCTTTGACCCAAGCAGGGCGCAGCTCCCGCAGCGCCCGGGGGATCATCAGCTGGTTTTTTGGCTGCCCCCACCCTCCCCTTTGGGCTGCAGCCCCTGTGACACCCCCAGGGCTGGCGTGAGGGGCAGCCTGTCCCCTGTCCCCTGTCCCCAGGGGTGGTGGCAGCCCCGCTGCTGGCGGAACGGGGGCAGCGCCGCCGGGCCCCCGAGCACGGAGCGAAGAGAAGCCTTTTTGTTCACATGTGTTGGCTCAGCTCAAATAACTCATCGGGGACCCGGGCTGCAGGCTGGAACGGGAAGAAACTCTCTCCAGATGAAAGGATGTCAGAAAATTGTATTTAGTCAACTGCGTGTGTGTGTTAGAAAGGGGCGGAGGGAGGAAGGGGCCGCGGAGGCTGTTACTGTGACTGACTTTCTGACTTCTTAACTTGTCAGCATATCCTAAAGTTAAAAATGCACATGCACACAGGCCCGCAGCCAAAGAGGCTGTCTAGCCGCAAATCCAGATGTGGGGGCCACTGCGCTCCCGCCAGCCCCGCTCTCCCTGAACCGACTTTCAGACTAAACAATTGTGACTTGGCTGTGAGAGCAGCGCAATTCCAGATGCTGCTTTCCTTGCACGTTGTTTTAATTGGGCTGGCAGGCGCAGGGGCTCTTTCAGTGAGAGCAAAGCTTCCCCACGGGACCGCGGCGTTTTGGCAGAGCTCCCACGCTGCTACCTTAAGAGAGAGAGAGAGAGAGAGGGGGAAGGAGAGGGAGAGGAGGGGAGGCAGGGAGGTGATGGTGGGGAGAAAAATTGCGAGCGGCTTTCCGAGGTGTTTACGGCCGGGAGCGGCCGCCGCGCCGCGGCTTTATCTGCTGGAATTCTCACCTGGTTTTCTTCTGGATTTCTCTGGGGGTTCCGTTTGTTTTGTGCACCCGTGGAAAGAACAGAAGGCTCAGGACACAGGGGTGAGCCAGGGTGGGGATGTGCAGCCTGGGGTGAGCAGCGCCAGGACAGCCCAGAGGCGCTGGGGGCACCGCTCCTCAACCAGGCAGAATGCACAGAGGGGTTCCATGCTGGCCATTCCCATGGCATTTCCACAGGGATATTCCCCTTTCATGCTGGCCATTCCCATGGCATTTCCACAGGAATATTCCCCTTTCATGCTGGCCATTCCCATGGCATTTCCATAAGGATATTCCCCTTCCATCCTGGCATTTTCCATGGCATTTCCACAGGGATATTCCCCATCCATGCTGGACATTCCCATGGCATTTCCACAGGGATATTCCCCATCCATGCTGGCCATTCCCACATCATTTCCATAGGGATATTCCCCATCCATGCTGGACATTTCCACAGGGATATTCCCCAACCATGCTGGCCATTCCCATGGCATTTCCACAGGGATATTCCCCATCCATGCTGGCCATTCCCACATCATTTCCACAGGGATGTTCCCCATCCATGCTGGCCATTCCCACATCATTTCCATAGGGATATTCCCCATCCATGCTGGCCATTCCCATGACATTTCCATAGGAATATTCCCCATCCATGCTGGACATTTCCACAGGGATATTCCATTTCCATGCTGGCCATCCATTCCCATGGCATTTCCACAGGGATATTCCCCATCCATGCTGGCCAATCCCATAACCCCAAATGCTCCTTTTTTCACCCAGCTGTGGGGTGAGGCCCCAAATTCTCATTTCCTCACTCTGCCATGGGATGGGACCCCAAATTCTCCTTTCCCCACCCTGTTGGGGGGGGTGAGACCCCAGATTCTTCTTTCCTCACCCAACTGTGGGGTGAGACCCCAAATTCTCCTCTCCCTGCAGGGGGGTGAGACCCCAAATTCTGCAGTCCCCACCCCGCCGGGGGTGCCGGGCCTGGCTCTGCCAGCTCTTGGTGACTCAACTGAGCAATTTTAGCCTGGGCCGGGCTCCTCTCCCGGCAGCTCCCGAGCCAAGGGAGGCTCAGCCGCCGCCGGGATGGGATTTTAAGGTAGACTCTGGAAAAAAAAACCCCACAGGGAGCACGGGAAGGATGAGGGAAGCACCGAGCTGGAGCACTGAACCCGCTGCTGGCAGCCCCTGGCCATTTCCAAAACATTTGGGATGTAAAAAAAAAAAGTTTTTCTATTTTTGGAGGGGGTGATAAAATCTCAGGGAATGCTGCCTGGTTGTGGGGAAGGGGTTGGGCACCTCACCTGGGATCTGGCCTTGTCACTGTCCCCAAAAATGGGGGTCTGGATTTCCTCTGGATGCTGGAAAAATTCAGGAAAGGCCAGTCCAGCACTTCCAGGAGCGACAGGTACTTCTGATCCATGGAAAACAAGGCCAAAAAATTGTGCTTTTGGGGTCGGGGGCTCCGACAACACAAACAGAGCAAGGAACTGAAAGTGCTGCCCCAACCCCTGCCTGGCTCCTGGGCTGAGTGCACTGGGAATGTTAAAAAATAATCAGGAAGGTTTTCTAGACAGAGAAAAAAAAAAGTCCCAAACACATCCTTGGCCTGCACCCTTCCAAGTCCCTTAACTCTTTTCCCCCCCCTAAATGGAGAGGGGAAATAGTGAGGTTTGGGGTATTTCTTGCTTTTTTGGGGGGGTTGTTTGTTTGGTTTGTTTTCAAACCGTGGCCTCATTAATTTCCAAGCAAAATTTCCCCCCAATAAAAGGCAAACATGGAAAGAAAAACAAACTATTAGAAAAGAGAGGAGGGAGGAAATGTTATTTAAAAGGTTACCAGACCACATCATTTTCCAATGATATTATATACTCCCTGCAGTATCCAAAATATATATGGGATTGGGGCCAAGAATGTAAAAAAAAAAAAAAAAAATTAAAAAAAGGAGGAGAAGAAGGAAAAAAAAGGAAGAAAAAACACCCAGCGTAGACACAACATCTGGACAGAGGCTGAACAAAACCTCCATTTATCACACTTAATCCTGCAATGAAGCAGTCAACAGTTTACTTCTGTTTTGCTAATTTAGCTGCTTTCATGCTTCCGAGGTGGAAAAGGCAAAGGAAAAGCTTGGAATTAAGTGTCACTTTGTGAAGCTCCTTTTGCTCTGTTTCAGGAAAGTTTCTTCTCCTTTCTTTCTTTTTATTAAAAATGTTTTAATCCTGTTCTTTTATTAATTTCACTTTCCCTCCCCCTCCTGATTTCCGCCCCCTTTTTTTTTCTTTTTTCCTTTTGGAAAATCTGGTGGCCCAGCACCCCTGGGTGCCCACAACCACATGGGGAACCCCTGAATTCTCTCTCAATTTTCACCCAACTTGCCCCAAATCCCAGCAGAGATCCAGTGCTGCTGGGATTTACATCCCTTCCCTTCCTCCTCACACATTCCCGTGCCTTTTTCTCTGGGAATAATTCAATTTTCATGGAAAACCAAGCCACACCAGGGCTGGGGATGCCCTTCACTTCCAAAAAATGGGAAATCCAGGGATGATCCATGCATTTTGGAGGAGCCCTGGGGCTGATCCCTCATTTTCCCTGGAGAAAAACTCCCATTTCCAGCAGAGAACTCCCCATTTCCTGCCTTACTGCGGTGCAAATGTGCGGCCACGTGTTCTCCTGGAATTCCCACAGCGAATTCCAGCGGCAGATTTCCCTGTCCTTGGGCGAGGCTCTTCCTTCCGACGAGCCCTGTTTGGGGGCTGGTGATGATAACCCCAACCACAGCCACAACCGCAGCTCATCCCATCCCCGGGAGCTCCAGGATCCCGAGCATTCCCATGGATCCAGCAGCCCAAACTGGAAAATTTTGGCTGCTGGAGCTGTTTCACCCAAAAACTTGAGGAATTTGGGGCTCCCATGAGAAGGCTGGGTTGTCCCAACCCGATTTTATTTAAAATTAAGGTGCAAAATCCCATTTTCTGTTGAAATTTCCACTGCTGTGATGGGAGAGGAGGGGAAAACCTCCCAGAAAACCCAGCTGGAGCAGGGAATTTGCCCATATTTAGCAAACACAATTCTCTGCTGCTCTTGGAGCTTCTTCAGCTTATTTTTGTTGTGTCAAGAGCAAAAAAGACAACAAACATCCCTCCTCGGAGGTTTAATTAATATTTGTTAAGACCAGAATAAGCAACATCTCCGGAACTGCCTGGACGTGGAAGCAGCCTGGGAATTGGGGTTATTTTTGGGGCTGTCTGGTTCCCTGCACTTGATGTGGTTTTGTTTGTGTGTGTGTGTGTGTGTGAAGGGCTTGTTTCAAGACTTAAAGCTGGTTTTTAAAAGAGAATTAATTAAATAATGAGCCGAGAGCTTTGAGATCAGCAGAGAAAGAAGTCCTTTGAGGTGGGAGATGCCCAGAGGATCCCTGGTTTCTCCTGGAATGCCACATTCCTTGCCTAGCACTCACATCGATCCCAGATTAGATAAGGAGCTGTTTATCTAATCTTATCTAATCTCATCCAGGCTGGTTGAGCAGAAAAAAGAATGGATGGAGCTTGGAAAAACGGGAGTGGGAAGTTGCCAGGATGGGTGATTCCTTCATTCCCATTCCCCTTCCCATTCCCCTTCCCATTCCCATCCCCATCCCACTTCCATTCCCATTCCCATTCCCATTCCCATTCCCATTCCCATTCCCATTCCCATTCTCATTCCCACCCCATTCCCATACCATTTTGATCCCCATCCCATTCCCGTTCCTGTTCCCATTCCCATTCTCATTCCCATCCCATTCCTATCCCATTTTGATCCCCATCTCATCCCATCCCTGTTCCCATCCCATTTTTCCTTTTGGAAAATCTGGTGGCCCAGCACCCCTGGGTGCCCACAACCAGATGGGGAACCCCCTGAATTCTCTCTCAATTTTCACCCAACTTGCCCAAAATCCCAGCAGAGATCCAGTGCTGGTGGGATTTACATCCCATCCCTGTTCCCATTCTCATCCCATTCCCATTCCCGTTCCCATCCCCATCCCTGTTCCCATCCCCATCCCATCCCTGTTCCCATTCCCATTCCCATTTCCATCCCCATCCCATTCCCGTTCCCGTTCCTGTTCCTGTTCCCGTTCCCGTTCCCGTTCCCGTTCCTGCCACATTCCCACAGCTCTCCGGTGCTCAGCCGGCCCATCCCAGCCTGGCCTGGCACTCCAGGGTCACCCGTTCACATTTACTGCAGAGAAGGAGGCCTGGTAAACATTCCCAAACATCCCCAAACATTCCCAAACGTTCCCAAAAATTCCCATCCTGGAGAGCCTTTGGATGGAGCCTGACCACACCAGCCCCTTCCCGGGTTTCTCCAGAGTGGAGCTTGACCCCGATCCTTTTCCGCGCCTCCAGGAGGTTGTGCCTCTCCCCAAATAACCCGTCCATCCCTCTCCCAGGGGGCTTTTCCCCTCAGTCCCCCCTGCCCCATGGTGGTTAACACAGCCCCAGGAGCCCAGCCTCAGCTTCCCTTCCCTGGGGACAGCCAGGCCCCCGAAACCTTCAGCAGGGAAAGCCCCACACATCCGAGCCGAGCCGAGCCGAGCCGAGCCGGAGCTGCCAGGGAGGGCAGGAGGTGGCCGGAGAGGTCAGAGGGAGAGCAAACATCCCAGCCCTGCCAGCTGCCGCACAAAGAGCCCCTTCTGGAAGTGGGGCTGAGCCCCTGGGGGCTTTGGGGAGGGAATTTGGCACTGCCTGAGAGCAGCCCAGTCCCTGAGGAGGTTTGGGAGCATCACTCCGTGGGCTGGGGTGTCGCTGTAGGACACAAGACAACACGATGCAGACACACTGCTGCTCTCAGGGAAGGAGAAAAAAGGGGCAGTTTGTTTTCTGACTCCAACATTTATAGATTTCCAAAGGTGACAGTGGATTGGAAGGTGAATGTGCCACCTCTCCAGGCCCACTGGACAAACCAACAGTCCATCAAGTTTCTTCTCTTCCATAAAAGAAAGCAAAACAATAAGTTGTTTACAGAGAGTGTGTGAGAAAGTTAGATACAAGAATGCAAACATCAGAAGGCTTAGAAAATCTTAAAAAATCAGGGTGACACTGGGGCACAAGGGAATCCCCAAATCCCAAATTCACCCCATCCCCTGCATGGACAAAACGCATCAGAAGCGGGGTCTGTGGAGGTGCAGCAGAGCCAAGCCCTGTGCTCAGCTGGAAGCTCCTCTCCCCGTGCTGGGAGGGGAATTTGTGCCTGTGCTGCTCGCCCAGGACTGCTGCAGGCTGCGGGGCTCGCTGGTATTTACCGAGGCCGAGGGGCTGCTGGGGCGAGCACTGAGCAAACAGCTCCCAGCATCCCCGCCCCGAGAGCTCCCGGAACAAAGAAACCTTCCCAGGCACACAGAGGGGACAAAGAGCCACCAGAGTGCCCTCCCCGAGGCCACCTGTGGCAGGGACAGGGCTGGGGGACGCTCAGGGACTGAGCCCAGGTGATCAAGGTGGGCTCGGGGCCACCTTGGCAAGGACACAGCGGGGACTGGGCAGCCCTTGGTGGCATCCAGGGGACAAGGACTGAGTGTTTCCCTGTGCCAGCTTTTCCCTGCACCCCCTTCCCTCATGGGCTGGGCTGTACACACTCTGCACTTGCCCAGAATGCCAAATTTCACTGCTTTTGACTCAAAAAAAGAGCAAGAAGAGCCTCTGGCTCAGCCACTTTTGGCACTAAACGCTGTGGCCCAAAGGGACACTCGCAGCCAGAGCAGGCTGGAGCATCCCTGAGGATCCCAGGCCTCCCTCCTGAGGCTGGCTGTGGGTCTGGCTGGATTGCTGGCAGTCCCTCCACCACCACTGCCTCGAAGCCGCCTCTTTGGGGTTGTTGTCTGGTGCAGTTTTCTTTTTTTTTTTTCATATTTAATATTAATGGTAATGACTGTGGCAGGGAGATAATAAGCTCCCAGCCAGATTAGAAGGGGGTCGGCTCTTATCTGGGCCTGTTGAAGACTCATGTCTTTCACCTGCTCCTTTAATATCCCCCATCTTTCATTCCTACCGCCGAGCCCCCTCCCACTGTCCTAGAACAAAAGGGGTATTATTGTCCGGGGTCTTTTCAGGCTGGAGCCAGGAAGACCTCCTCCCTCCCCCAGAATGTGCAGCAGTTTGAAATGAGCCTTTTTCCTTCCCCGGCAGGAGATTAGCTCGGTTTGACAAGGCGGTGAACTTTAGGCAGGGTGAAATAGGGTCTCCTTGGGGAGCGCGGGCAGTTCAGCCCTGACTAATTCTGACAAAGAGAGGCACCGAAAAAAAAAATCCCTGCCAAAAAAAAAAAAAAAGGAAAAAAAAAATTAAAATAAGAAAAACAAGCGGCGAGCTGCAGAGGAGGCAGGAGAGGAGGGGAGGCTCGGGGGAAGGAGGGAGTGCAGGGAGGAAGCAGGGATGGGAGGCCAGAGGGCACGTTCCCGAGTGGGGCTGGGCTGGAGCTGCAGGGTTTGGAGGGAATCACCTCCCTGGGCAGCCCAGGGTGAGCACGGCCAGGATTCACAGGGATCCTGCTGCTCCATGTCCACTTTCTCCCCAAATCCCCTTTCTTTATCATTTTAAAGCTGTCAGGGAACCCTTTACCCTGTGCAGCAACACCTCAGCCTTGCTCTTAGAACACAAACCAAATCCTTGAGCTGGCGTGGCCGAGGCAGCGGGTTTAAAAAACCAATAACCCCAAACCCCACGAAGTGAAAAATCGGGATTTGAATGCAAAGAAAGCCAAGTGCTGCCATCTGAAAGTGCTGCTCGTGCGTCAGAGGCCGGGGTTTGTGCAGGGGCTTGTGCCGGTGACGTGCCCAGGGTGGAGGGTGTGGATGGAGCTGGGAGTGACGTGGGTGAGGGATTAGAGGAGAGATTGGCAGAGGGAAAGGCAAACTGTTTCCTGTGGCTCATCCAGGGGTGTCTTCCCTCGCAAAAAGGCTTTGAAGTGATGCAGGGAAGGCTCTGGGTGATGGGAATGTGACCTGCAGGGCTGGGAGGAGCAAGGCACTGCATGTTCCCAGTGCTCAGGGCAGAGGAAAGGGAACTTTCCCTGCTTTTCCCTTCACCTGGGCCCTTCCAAGCACAGCCCACTTGGGGATATCCTGTTTTCCTGGGCCATGGCTCACAGGGAGGGAAGGCACCCTGTTCTTCTGCAGCTGAGAAACTTCTCTGTTTCATCACAATTTGAAGTTGCAAATATTTGGTGAAAAGTTGTGTGTCAGCCTGCCCCAGTCTGCCCACAGACGTGCATAAATATCAGATATATCTGGGATTATTTTTATATTATTATAAATACTTATGTTATTGCATTTAGGATTATATTTGTCACAGTTTGTAGGAATGGCAGGGTCTGACACGGGCCTTGGCATCCTGAAATTCTTTATCCAGGAGGAGAAGAGGAAGGAAAAACTGCACAGGAGAGGACTGGCAGAGGCCAGGACATACAGGGTTCTGGGTTGTCTCTCAAGAAGCCTTTGGTCCCTACAGAAAGGAACTGTCACACTTGTCCCCGAGCACGCCGGCGATCTGTCACTCAGGATGTTCCCACCAGAGCTCTGAGCCTCACACAGGCTGCAGGCAGCACATGCTGACACCCGTTCCTGCCAAAACCCCAGCCTGGCTGTGCACAAAGGTGTTCTGCTCAGCCAGCCCCAGCCCTGCCCCGCTGTCACCCCAAATGTCCCCAGGGTGAGGTGACACCGCCAGCACCGCGCCCTGCGGGCACAGCCCCGAGCTCGGGGGGTCCCTGCCCCTGTCCTGCAGGACATTTCCTGCCCGTGGCTCAGCAAACCCCTGAAATCTGCCTGTCCTGCCAGGAGATTCCTCCCTAATGCTCATTAAGCCGCTTGCAAATCCCCGGCTGAACGGGGCTGCACAAGTTTAATAAAGCGAGAGACAGATGCCATCAATCATCCGGGCCCGCCACACATCTGGGGGAAATCCAGGCCCATTCCTCCCCTTTCTTCTCCCCACCTTTGTGTCCCACAAGGACACAGCCCAGGAATTCCCGGATTGCTGCCCTGCTGCATCCCAGTGTCCCGTCCTTGCTCCCCATCTCCCAGCCTGTGGGATTTAGCCCCAGCTGCTCTCTGGGCAGAGGGATTTCCACCCTGCTCTCCAATGTTTTACCCTTTGGAAGGAGCTGGAATGTCCCACAAGGGGCTCTCAGCACCCCAATCCTGGTTTTACAGAGCAGGAGAGGGATCAGGAGGAGGAGAGCAGGGGAGGGACAGAGCTGTCACTTCACCCCTGCACCTTCCCCTTGCTCTCTGATTTTGGCATTGCCTCCTGCTGGGAAGCAGCAGGGACACAACCCCTCAGCAGGGCCCAGAGCTCAGATTTTGGGTTCAATTCAGACCAGGGCTCCCCATCTGGAACAAATCCACACCTTTCCCAGTGGATTCCATCCAGTGGGAGACATTTACGGAGCAGATGTTCCCTTTGGAGGAGCCAGGGCCTTTCTGATCCTGGGATGCTGCATTTAGGGCATGCAGCAGTGCCAGCCCTCTGTTCTGCCTCAGGGACAGGAGAGCAGCTCCCATTTATTTGTTTTACAGCCTCCTGCTCTTCTGAAATCAGTATTTAAACGCAGAGGTTCATCAGCTCCTCGTGGTGGGATGGAGCTCCTCCATACTCAGCTCCTCCAATCCTGGGTTTTTTTTGTTTGTTTTTTTTTTTTTTTTTTTTTTTTTTTTTTTTTTTTT
>NW_024374701.1:322463-415339 GCF_014805655.1 Passer montanus
CCCCTAATGGGTTTTTTTTTTTTTTTTTTTTTTTTTTTTTTTTTTTTTAATTTATTTATTTTTTTTTAGTTTTTATTTTTTATTTCCAGCCCTGATAGAAGGTGAGAGAGAGGGAGAAGATTGGCTGATTGATGACCCAGATTTGTTTTTTGGGCAGAGCTAAGCTGTGTTCTGGGGGTGACAGAGACCTGTGCCTGTCACAAAATGCTGCCTGCACTTGGTGGGTTTGGATTTTCCAGGAGGTGGAAGAGCCAGTGGACGTTAATTTTGGATGGGAACCCTCAGCTGAGCTTATTTCTCTGGATCTCCAGGCTGAGCTGGTGTCACCAGGAGGACGTGGCCTCCTCCAGGCTTTTCCTGCTCCCAGGTGTGGGTGGTGGCATGGGCTGGGCAAGGAGAAGCTGCCTGGGATGGGAAAAGTGGGAAAAGTGACATCCGGAGACCCTCACCATCCTCAAACCAGGCCAGGCCACGTGCTCAGACAGACGTGACCCCCAGGGAGACCCGAGGCCACGCTGAGGGTGGCAAAGGGCACAAAGGGACAACGAGAATGTCCCACCCCTGCCTCAAACCCGCCTGAAAGCCACGAGCCCACCTCTCTCCCCGCTTCCCTGGGCTCTGGCAGGAATTCCTGGTGGGAATTCCTCTCTTTGAGACCACAGAGAAACCAGGAAAAACAGCCCAGCAGGAGCCAGCGCTTAGCTAAAGCCGCCTGCTAAATCAAGTGGTCTTTAAGGGTTTAGTGAGGCTCTTCCCCCCCTCCCCAGGGCTGGGGCTCTCCTGTCCCCTGGGTGTCACTCTGGGTGACAGACACACGGGGCTGGCAGGAGCACGGAGCTCTGCCTCCCACACCAAGTCCTGCCAAGCCCTAAACTCGCAGCCCTCTGGCAGAAGGCTGGATGTGTATTTATTAAAGAAAAAAAAAGGAAATAAAACAACAGCGAGATGGGAGGATTTGGTGCTCTGAGCTCTTTAGGCTCAGCACAAGGATGGGTTGTGGATAATTCAGCGCTGTGGGACGGGAATAATGCACGGGTTTACTCTGGGTTTGTCTCCAGCAGCAGCCCAGGGATCCAAAAATGTTGGATGTGAACTGTTTAGTGCATCCAGCTGGGATGTGACATCTCCTGGGTGCCTTTCCCAGCTCGTGGAGGTGAATCCCAGGTTTTCCTGAGGAGGAAAATGAGGCGGTGGCTTGGAGTGTGGGGATGGGACAGGTGATGGGGCTGAGACCCTCCTGGGCAGTTGAATCCCTGCACACCACAGATCCTGCGAGAGCCAAACTCCCCATCCCTGGGGACGGCTCAGGTGGGATGTGGGACATGTCACCTCCATCAGCCCATGGGGAGGACGGTCCCTGTCACATTTCAGGTGGATTTTGGAGTGGAAAGCGCTGCCTGAAGGCGTCGGGATGAGCAAAGCTGAGTTCACAGCATCCTCGCGGCGACTCCGGATATGGGATGCGCCCACAGCTGACCCCATGGCTTCCCCCTCACCCTTCCGGCCCCGAAGGGAGCAGGGGAAGGTGCAGAAAAGCCCCAGAGGCCCCGGGGAGGGGCAGATCCCGGGCAGGGCCGGGCTGATCCCGGCGGAGCCGCGCAGTCCGGCCGGGCCGCGCGCCAAGCGCCGCATGTGGGATCGATTATCCACGGGGCTTGGGAAGGGGCTTCTCCCGCTGCCACTCACCCACCCCGCCCGTGGGGCAGCGGGCACGGCAGCCAGGTTTGCACAGCTGGAATAAATTGCAGGGAGGAGGAGGAGGAGGGGTTTGGGAGAGACAAAAACCAATATTGAGCTCAAGAGGGAAGAAAGACAGTATTAGGGGAGGTAATGGGGAAAATGTGTGTGAGACGGGGGGGATTTTATTTACACACTGTTTGTTTGGGGTTGCCCACACACGGTGAGAGCTGGGCAGTGGCTGGGCTCCAAAATCCCAGCAGGAGCTTGGGCTTGGACAGGGAAGAGAAGCAGAGGAGGGAAAAAGAAGGGAAAATGGAAATGGGGAATGCAGGAGGAAGAGGTGGGGTTAGGCAAGGGAACAGTGGTGTGGCACTTGTTTGGGAAGAGAAGGAGTTGAGGGGATGGAGATCTCTGGTGGGACTGGACAGGAAATCCCTGGATTTTTTTGCTGTCCTCTCTGGAAAACCACCGAGGTTGGCCAGGCCTTGTGTTGCCCCATCAGCCTCTGTGACCACTCTGGGCAGCCCTGGGGAGGGATAACCCACCCCAGAGCTCCCCAGGGAAAGGTTTTATCCTTTCCCCCTCTCCCCCCCGCCCCGTGCCATGAAATATTGGAATTAATATAATAACACACCTTAATAATATTATCCCTGGTCGAGTCCATAAAAGTCCCCTCTTGCATTACGGCATTTGAGAGACTATTAAGTTTTAAGGCCACGAGACCTCCGTGAAGGAGAGGAGTCATTTCCATTTTCCCTCTCTTCCGAGGGCACTGGGCTTTATGGGGCAGTCAGGAGCTGGGATTGATGAGCCCCGTGGCCACCACGGCCACTGGGAGGGCAGGGCCCAGGACAGGAGGTCCCAGCATGTCCCCAAGGATGGGATTCCAATAAAATCATCTTTTGGAGTGGCTGATGCTGTTTTCTGGCACTTGGCTCTTCCCAAATCCCAAGTTTTCCTGCAGAGAGAGGTATTTGGGGAGAAATGAGGCAGTGACTTTGACATGGAGCAGGTGATGGGGCTGAGACCCTCCTGGGCAGCTGCATCCCTGCACATCACAGGCAGCAGGAGCATGGCTGAGGGTGGAAAATCCATAATTTTACATCAAAATAGGGACAGTGACAGCAGCCAGCACAGCCTGGGGACTGTCCTGTGAAATACAGCGAGGCTGTGGACTCTCCTGTTCTTTTCCTGTCTGCTCAGCCTCACCTGGGAATAAAAATCAGGAGCTAAAATGCCAGGAGCTGATCCTTGTGGGGTCAGGAGAAGCTGTGGTGACAGTGGTGGTGGCACAGTGGTGGTGGCACAGTGGTGGCACCAGTTCACCGAGAGATGAAAATGGAAAATGTGGGCAGGGAGAGAAGGGTGCAGAGCTCACAGGGCTCATTTCCTCACCTTTATCAGGAATATTGCTCTGGTTTTGGGCAGCTGGATCGATTCAGATTCACAGATTTCTGCCTCGATGAGGGCAGCAGAGTTGTTTGTGATTTACCCTGAGTTCAGAGCTCTGATTCCCCAAATTTAAATCCATCCCATCCCAATCCATGCAGGAACTCAGCTTCAGCTCTGGGAGTTCCAGCACATCACCTCTGTTCTGTTGCCAAAGAAGGGACTATTTTTTATTTTTCCTTTTTTTTTTCCCCCAGTCTATTTTTTTCCTAAAGCACAATTTCACAAAGCAAAACCAAACCAAGTCCGCCCAAACCAAATAAAATCCTTTCACTGGCCAAGACAACTTTGGAAATGGAACCACTGCGGGCTCAGAAAAGCAGCAGGCCAATTAAAAAAGCAAAAACCCTTTCCCATTTATTATTATGTAAAATCTCCTGCTCTTTAGGGCAATCTCATGATTATGAAGGGGTCAGGGGAGCTGATTTATGATTAGAGAGCTCTTGGCATTGGCAATATTGTATATGTTTTAATTTTGAACCTTAATAATCCATCCAACGTGCAGCACTTGATCGTGACACTCATTTCTCACGTAGCTTTCCGCCAGGCTCCTCACAGCCACCTTCACCTCCTTTCCAAACCTCTTCCCTGTGCCAAAGTCAAGCACAATCCAACTTTTCCCTCTGGAATCAACCTCCCAAAACCCCCCAGGGTGGGTCTCTTGTCACCAGCCAAAGTGACAAAGCTTCCTGCTCGCACCGAGAGGAGGCTTCTACTCAGAGGAAGGGAAAATTCAGTGTTTTACTGGATTTTTTTAGGTGAATTCTTCCTCTGAAAGGGAAAAATAATTCCTGGCTTCTTTTCTGAACTCTTATCTGTAAAGACACCTTGGTTTTGCTCCATGGTGTGGTTGCAGGTGATGATCAGAAGCACCAAAAATGAATTTCTGCTGAGCCACCACCTTGGTTCATTGTGCCTGGCACGATTTGAGTCACAACCTGTGCCCAACGGGGTGAAAAAAGGGAAATCAGGGCTGGTGGGTGAATTCCAGCCTGGGAATCTTGTTCAGGGAGGATTCAGAATGGTGCAAATCTGGTTCAGAGGGTCTGTCCCGCTCTGATTTCACAACATTCCCACTCAAACCACCCCGAGTTTCCTGCCTGGAAGCACCAAAAATGAATTTCTGCTGAGCCAACCCCTTGGGTCACTGCACCCAGCACGTCTCGAGTCACAACCTGTGTCCAGCAGGGTGATAAGTCAGAAATCAGCGCTGCTGGGTGAATTCTGAGCCAGGGAACCTCACTCAGGGAGAACACACGAGGTGCAAACCTGTCTGCAGGCAGCTCAGCCTCTGTCCCGCTCTCATTTCAGAGCATTCTGACCCAACAACCCCGAGTGCCATGCCCAGGACACCCTCCTTGCCCCCAGGGCTGTGTCCCCTGTCCCTCTGCCGTCCCGAGGTGTTTATTGAATTGTTTTCCCTGCTCCTGGTGGCGGCGTTTCCCTGCCATTAAACCCTGCCAGCCACGCTCTGACTGGGTAATTTAAAGCTATAGTTAAATTATGACTTCTCTGAACCTGTTGTGGCACTGACGCATAACCCTAATTAAATGATCGCATCCATTCCAAAGCCAGTCTTTTCTCCCCTCAAACGTTAATTACAACATAAGAGGCTTTAATGGCTCGCCTCACCTCCAGCTCCTCGAAAGAAAGGTCATGCGATTAATTTTCGTCATTAATCTTTTCCCAATGTGGACATTGTGCTGTCACTGGAGCCTATTAAACCCCCTTTGTCCCCCTCCCCTTCTTCTGCCTTCTCCCCCCTTCCTTTCTGCCCCCACCCCCAAGTGAATGAGAGAACAAAAATATTTGAGCTCCACTTTGGCTCTGGTCCCTTCTTGGGGCTCGGGGCGAGCTTGGGACACGTCCCATGTCCCAGTGTTCACCTGAGAGCAGTGGGGACACTGCTCTGCAGCACAGGGGGTGACTTGGGGCCGGTGGGGACGATTTGGGGCTGGTGAGGATAATTTGGGGTTGGTGAGGATGATTTGGGGCTGGTGGGAGCCCCTGAGAGCTGCGCAGAGCACTGGGGTGGTGACATGAGGGGACCTCCCTGGTGGTGGAGGTTGCTGAGGCTTTGGTGGGGACAGCTGGATGGACCCAAAGGCAGGGAATGGGGACGTGGGACAGCAGCAGGGTGCAGAGGGCTTGGCCATGCCCAGCCAGGGTGGACACAGCTCCAGGAGCAGAGCCCAGACCCTCCCTGTGCCCAGCAGCAGCTGCAACAACCGCTGCTGGGGGATCTGTTTCAAAGCCCCTTTTTGGCTTTTTCCCCTCTGTTTTCTAGAGGAAATGGGCATTTTCTAACCTCCACAAAACCTCCCTGAGCGCCTTAACCCCCCGAGCTCGGGAGCAGCTCTGGCTCCTGCCCCGGTGTGGGAGCTGGGGCGGGCGGGGGGCTCGGAGCACACCCACCCACCCCCCTCAGTTAATTCGCTGTATTGTTTCAGCTGAAACCGGGGCCTGAATAATTCCCTTTTATCCAGGCTGACGTAATCAGGGAACAAGTTGCTGCTGGGTGGGGGCTGGCAGAGCTGGTGGCACCGTTTGGAGCCCAGGGATGCGGCGCAGCCCGGGCCGGCGGTGCCGCGTCCCCAGGCTCGCGGCGTGCCCCAGTTTGAGGGGCTGCCAGCTCTCCTGAAGGGTATGACCCACTTCCCAGCCCTCCCTCCAGCTCGCTGACATCCTTTTCTTGCCGTTCCCAAGGGCAGCGGCTCATGGGGGGAAAATCCTGGAGTGTTTTAATAAAGAGGAGACAGATGGCAGTCACCTCCTCGCCGGGTAAATACGGGAGTGGGAAGTGGAAAAAGAGAGCAGGACGAGCCTATTTTGACTGGGATCTTTCCCTCAAGGCACAGCTAAGTGTCTCCTGAAGGATCTCCCTGGATTTAGACATCTGAGGATGTGGATCCTCATCCCTCTTCCTGCAGGTGCTGGCAGCTCCTGGCCCCCCCAAGGATTTGGGCTCTTTCCGCGCTCCTGTGGCTCATCCCCGTCTCTTGCTCCAGGCCTGGGGTGAGCCAGGCAAGGAATCCTGGCTCTGCTTTTGCCAGAGGATTTGTTGGCAGTGAGGGCAGGGTGAGGAGCTCGGAATTCCATCTGAATTTGGGAATTGGACGGAACACGGGCCAAGCCTGGCTGGGGTGTCTGCAGTGGCAGCCACACAAAAACCTCTCTGCTCTGCAGGAGCCCTCTGGGCCTCTTCCCACGGGCCTCAGGGATGGTGAAATTCCCAGGAATGGGTGGTGGATGGGCAGACACAGCGATATTCCTTCCCAGGGTGGGAGCCTGGGGTGAGTTGGGCCAAGCTGAGCGGTGCCTCCCTTGTGGTGGGGCTAAAATCAGCTCCAGGAGCTGCCAGGGAATCCTTCCCACCCAAACAGGCCCCGAAAGAGCCAATGCAAACGGACAGAAATCAGGGAAGCATCTGGAATCACGGCCTGGGGCTTTGCTGGTGTCTGTGGGATGGAATTACAGGAAAAAAGGGGAAGGGGAAGCGTGACAGCAGCACCCTGAGCTGGGGGAAACAACTCCAGACCTGCTGGGATCAACAAATCTGGGCTGATTTCACTCCCTGGGCCCTTCTCACCTTGAATGGTGCTAAAAGCACATGATAAGAGGACAGCAGCCAAAATATGAATCCTGCACGAGCTTCAGACACTACAACCCTAATTAATACATCCCTTAACGCCACTTCATTGCTGGAAAATAAACAGCTGATGGATAAAGCCTTCCCAGAGACTCCTGTGCCCTGGAGCACGGGAGCACTGCAGTGAGTGACTGCTCACCAGCGTTACATTTCAGACCTAGTGCAGAATATAATTGGGATATCCTATAAAGAGAGAGAAAAAAAGGGATTTGGGATGAATTTCTTGTGCTCCCCATGAGTTTTATGTCCCCAAAACAACAGCCTGGGGACTCGTGCCCCTCTGCTGCTGCACAGACAGGTTTGCCATGATAAAATCACAGGATTTTAAAAACCACATCAGGATTTCTGAGGCCCCAGGTGCTGAGGGTGCTCGGGGCTCAGATCCTGATGGTTCTTTTCCTACCCCTGAAAGCAGCCAGTGGAACACTCAGCTCTGGAGTCTGGTCTGGTTTTCCCCCTCAGGGGGTGCAGTGAGGACCAGACCCTGCTCTACTGGGAGCACTGGGAGCATTGGTAGCACTGGGAGCCGTACTCGGGTCTGGGACCTGGCTCCACTGGGAGCACTGGGAGCTGTACTCGGGTCTGAGACCCAGCTCTACTGGGAATACTGGGAGCACTGGGAGCTGTACTCGGGTCTGGGTCTCTCTGGCCATCGAGGAACAGAATTTGGCTTCATCTTCCATGGTTCTTTCTGGTCTCTTCACCTCAGGATATTCCATGATCCTGCGATTCTCTGTTTGGGCTCTAAAGCTCCCCTGAGGTTTGGGGAGAAAGGCAGCAGGGCCAGTTTAACTTTAAATGTGAGTTTTCTCCCCAGATAACCCCGTGCCCCAGGCGTGGGCAGCGGGGGCAGCGCTCGGAGGCTCCGCGGGATCAGAGCCAGCGGATCCCGGCTGGCAGCGGATCCCTGCCAGGGCTCCTGCCAAAACCCCGGAGAACGGAGACAATGGCAAACCCCTCTGGCTTCCCCCACCGCCGCCGGAGCCGCCCCGGCTCGGACACCCGCTGCTTTTTTTTTTCTCTTTGTCCCAAGGACATTGGGGACATCACGTCCGCAGTGCTCCGTGTAGCAGGATAATAATAATTAATAACCATTAGCAACAATAAGGATAATACCAGCGCCAGGCCGGACTGACTGTGCAGAAGAGACACTTTTTTTTTTTTCTCCCCCTCACTTTAATGAAAACAATGATTTGACTTTGAAGAAAGTGACTTTTTTTTTAAGTGAAAGCGGAATCCGCTCCCCTGCCCCCCCGCACACTCCTTCTTCGCCCCCTCCCTCCTTTTTTTTTTTTTTTTTAACTCTCCTTTTTTCTTTTTCTTTTAATACTCTGCGTTCTATCATGCAAATCCCCTTTCAAATTATGAGAGTATTAGAGCCATCAGCGGTAATGTCACCGCCACAAAATGAGAGCAGGGACTTAAGCACCTAACGAACAATGAAATGTGCGAGCCCTGGGACAGGACAATTAAGAACTGGGCTTAGCCAGCCAGGGAAATTTATTGCTATCAAATCCATATTTCTATTTTCCCCCTGAACAGTAACCTATTTGAATATGATTAAAGGGTTTCATTAGAGCTGAGAGAAAGGCCCGTGTCCCGCCGTTCCCTGTGAGCTCACAAACACGCGCGCTTTGGGGAGGAGGAGGAGGAGGACGGGGAACCAGGGGAGGAAGGAAGGCAACGGGACCTGCGTGGGATGGGTGGCCAGGGTCACCAATCCAGGACAGGACAGGGCTCTTCCTGCATCACCAGGGAGCTCCAGAGCTGCTGGGGGAGAGGGAAGAGGAGGCAGCACCCACTGCCCACTGAGGGGCATCCCGGGGTGCTGTGGGATCCATGGAATGCAGGTTTGATCCCACATCCCACCTGCTCTGTGCACCCACTGAGGGGCATCCCGGGGTGCTGTGGGATCCATGGAATGCAGGTTTGATCCCACATCCCACCTGCTCTGTGCACGCACTGAGGGGCATCCCGGGGTGCTGTGGGAATCAGGGAATGCCAGCCTTGATCCCGCATCCCACCTGCTCTGTGCACCCACTGAGGGGCATCCCGGGGTGCTGTGGGAATCAGGGAATGCCAGCCTTGATCCTGCATCCCACCTGCTCCTGCTCCTGCTCCTGCTCCTGCTCCTGCTCCTGCTCCTGCTCCCCCTGGGCATGTCACCGTCACCAGGGACACGGGGACAGGCACAGACAGGGCTGGGGACAGGCACAGACAGGGCTGCAGACAGGTGTCCCTTCCTCCCACACACAGCATCTGTCTGAACAGCGAGGAGAAGAGGCCAGGTGAGCACTGAGGAGCACCTGAACCCCCCAAAGGTTTCCCAGTTGTTCCCTGTGCCTCAGTTCGTGTCCCGGACAAGCCCCCATCCCCAAGTGCACAATCACACGAGCTCTGCAGGCTCAGCCTGCTTTTATCCAGAGCCCACCACCAGTTTCCCATCATTTCTGAGCTCTCACACCCCCAACATTCCCTATTTTGGCGGTGAGAGGAATCTCAGCCTCCTCTCTGCTATTTATTTACTCACTATTCCCACCCCACAGTCCATCCATCACAGGAGCAGAGTCCCAGCTCCCAGATCCTCCCCAGAACAGCATTTTCTGGCATTTGCAAGCTCGATTGAGCTGTTCCTTTTCTGCACCTCAGCTCTTGGTCATGCTGCAGAGCCCACGTCACCAGGGCTGGGATGGATGGAGTGAGGCAGAGGGAGCAGAGGGAAGGGGAGCTGCTTTCTGCAGCTCAGCAAACTCAGGGAAATGGAACACAAAAGTTTTGGAGGGAAAGAGAGAAAGAGAGAAAGAGAGAAAGAGAGAGAGAGAGAGAAAGAGAGAGAGAAAGAGAGAGAGAGAAAGAAAAAGAAAGAAAGAAAGAAAGAAAGAAAGAAAGAAAGAAAGAAAGAAAGAAAGAAAGAAAGAAAGAAAGAAAGAAAGAAAGAAAGAAAGAAAGAAAGAAAGAAAGAAAGAAAGAAAGAAAGAAAGGAAAGAGGATCTGCTCCCCGTGAGCAGCTTGAGTCAATCACTACAGGTGCTCCTTGCCATTGGTAATTAGTCCAGAAGGGAAAAGCAGCACAAGGATTTGCCACACTGGTTCCGTGCTGGTGTTTCTGGAGGAGTCAGGCCCACAGGGATGCATTCCCCACCTCTCCAGAGCAGGAAGAGTTCATTTCCCACCTTCCCGAGGCAGTAAGGGCACATTTCCCACCGCTCTAAGGCAGTTCATCCCTAAATCCCACCAAGGCAAACCAAAATCCTTGGCTGTCTCCCTCCCCCTGCCCTCAGAAATTTGATTAATTTAACATCCAGGTATTGCATCCCAGAATATCCAGGGACCTTCCCTCCCACCAGTGGATCACAACTGTTAAAAGAACAGAGAGGATCCCAGCTCAGACTTGAATTTCTGCCTCTCTGTCTCCTCTTGGAGCGATCAGGGATTGATTTCTCCGTGGAATTTCTCACCCCATGTGTGCAAACCCCATTCCCGTGGTTGGGATGGAGCCCCGATGGAGGGGGTGAGGAGCAGGGATGTTCTCCCCCTCCTGCCCTCACAGAGAGGTGCTGCCGTCCCAGCCTCCCTCTCCTCTGAGCGGTGCTGGAGCTGGGCAGGGCAGGAAGGCGCTGCCATCCCGGGTGACCCAGGGGACACCCACAGAGCCAGAGCCAGCTGAGCGTCTCGTTCAGTGTGGGATTGCTGGGAATGATCGCCCATTTGGGAAAAAAATGGGGGTTTTGGGAAAAAATTGGGGGTTTTTGGAAAATATCAAGGTTTTTTGGGAAGATATCAGGGGTTTTTTTTGGGAAGACATCGGGGCTTTTTAGGAAGACATCAGGGTTTTTTGGGAAGACATCAGGTTTTTTGGGAAGACATCAGGTTTTTCTTGGGAAAAAATCAGTGTTTTTTGGGAACACGTCAGGGTTTTTTGAGAAGACATCAGGGTTTTTTGAGAAGACATCAGGTTTTTTTTTAAAACATCAGGGGTTTTTGGGGAAAACACTAGGTTTTTTCTTTAAAACATCAGGGTTTTTTTGGGAAGACATTAGGGTCTTTGGGACAACATCAGGGTTTTTTGGGAAGACATCAGGGCTTTTTGGGGAAAACATCAGGGTTTTTTGGGAAGACATCAGGGTTTTTTGGAAAACATCAAGGTTTTTTGGGAAGACATCAGGTTTTTTTTGGGAAAAACATCAGGGTTTTTTGGGAAGACATCAGGGGTTTTTTTTGGAAAACATCAGGTTTTTTTGGAACAACATCAGGAGGTTTTTTGGAACAACATCAGGTTCCGGGCAGCATTTGGGAACGCATTTAAGTCCCGTTAGAGTCAAAGGGACTTAAGGACACTCTTAAGCTAAGCAACCACTGAAACACCTGCCCGAGACAACAATTAGCACTTCTTGTGACAATGACAGAGCCGTGGGTTTGAGGGAACCCTGAAACCTTGAATCCTCGCTCTCCCTGATGCCCCCTCGGGGATGCAGCCCAGGATTCCCGACGGGAACCACGCGGGTTCCTCCTCCATCCCCGGTTAATTAGAGCTCCCTAACGAGCTCGCCCTGGCTGCGGGCAGGGCTGGCAGCGTGGTGGCAGCTTTGTGTCCCCGTCAGGTCGCCCCGATCCGGGGCTGCCTCCCCTGCCCACCCCCACCCCGGCGAGGCATCACAGCTCCTAACGAAACGGAACTGCTGCCAGATGAAATATATTACTATTAAATACTTAATTCTTCTAGTGAGCGGAGAGCAGCCAGTATGAATACGATTATTAAAGAAAATTACTTTGGCTGATCAGATATTTCTGCATACTAATTTCTGACCCTTCTTTCCTCTCTGCTTGCTTCTCATCCCTTAGAGACCAGGACAGATAAAATTCCATCACAAATAGCTGATTACTGGGGCTTGCATTAAAATCAAATTTTTTTTCCTCCCGGCGCTAATGTCCTTGCCTAAAGTAGAGGCAGCAGCTGTCAAAAAAAAGAAAAAAAGAAAAAAAGAAAAAAAGAAAGAAAAAAAGAGAAAAAAAAGAAAAAGAAAAAAAAAGCCTCGAGATTGGTCTAGATCTGAATATCCTGAACTTTGAGGCTTCTGCTGTTATCGGCTGGATCCAAACGCTCTGGAAGCAGCTGGGCTGGAAGGTTTGGAGCAGGAGAAGGGAGGGATGCCCTGGCTCAGGGCAGTGATGGGCAGGAGGCCCTGTCCCTGTCCCTGTCCCATTTCTGCTCCAGATCCTGCTCCATCCCTGCCCCAGGCCCTGTTCCTGCCCCATTCCTGCTCCAGTTCCTGTTGCTGCCCCAGGCCCTGTCCCTGCCCCATCCCTGCCCCATTTTCTTTCCCTGTTCCTGCCCCATTCCTGCTCCTGTTCCTGCCCCATCCCTGCCCCATTTTCTTTCCCTGTTCCTGTCCCATTCCTGCCCCTATTCCTGCCCCTGTTCCTGTCCCATCCCTGCCCCTGTTCCTGCCCCATTCCTGCCCCTGTTCCTGCCCCATTCCTGCCCCTATTCCTGCCCCATTCCTGCATTCCTGCCCCTGTTCCTGTCCCATCCCTGCCCCTGTTCCTGCCCCTATTCCTGCCCCATTCCTGCCCCTGTTCCTGCCCCATTCCTGCAGGTGGGGTTCAGACCCACAGGGCTTCAGCCCCTTTCCCTCTCAGCCAGAGGGACAAATGCAGGACCTACACAAACCAAACTCCCCTCTGAGTCCAGGCATGGAAACACGGAATGGTTTGGGCTGGAAAGGACCTTGGATCTCACCTAGCCCCAAACCACACCATGGGCACCTCCCGCTAGACCAGAAACTCCCTTCAAGTTCTGCATCTCCCACCCACGACCCAGGCCACGATGCCCCTGTCACAAAAAGAAGCCACTAAAAATAATTCCCTGCTGCCTGATCCCTTCCCCAGCAGCGTCACCTCCCCCCCAGCCTGCAAGGCTCCAATTTACCTGCTCTGAAATAAAGACACCCGTGCAGGTGTCACGCTGCTGAAGCCCTAATTACAGCCTGAGCACGTTAATTCCCAGCTCCACCAGCGCCTGTTGGAATGGGGGATCCTCTCTGCCCTCTCCCCCTCCTCGGGAAGCTCCTGCAGGAGCAGGAAAGAGGCAAAGAGGGGATTCAAAGGTCAACTTTGCAGCCTCAGAGCTTGAGGGATGGGAGGGGAAGCACTGAGTTTGGATTTCAGGTCTGGCCCGGCTGGATTTGTTCCTGGGGAAAGGTCCTGGTGCTGGGGAAGGGGAAAGGGGAAAGGGAAAGGGGGAAAAGAGAAAAAGGGGAAGGGAAAAGGGAAAAGGGAAAAGGAAAAAGGAAAGGAAAAGGGAAAAGAGAAAGGGGGAAAGGGAAAAAGGAAAGGGAAAAGGGAAAAGGGAAAAGGGAGAAGGGAGAAGGGGAAAGGGAAAAGGGAAAAGGGGGAAAGAGAAAAGGGAAAAGGGAAAAGGGAAAAGGGAAAAGGGAAAAGGGAAAAGGGAAAAGGGAAAAGGGAAAAGGGAAAAGGGAAAAGGGAAAAGGGAAAAGGGAAAAGGGAAAAGGGAAAAGGGAAAAGGGAAAAGGGAAAAGGGAAAAGGGAAAAGGGAAAAGGGAGAAGGGAAAAGGGAAAGGGGAGAAGGGAGAAGGGGAAAGGGAAAAAGGTGAAGGGAGAAGCAAAAAGAGAAAAGGGCAAAGGGTGAAGGGGAAAAGGGAAAATCCCTTTGCAGCGGTTTTTGTGTCCTCCTTGGCTTCCCAGCTGCCCACAGCCAGGCTTGGGGCTGTGCCCCAGCTCTGGCACCATCTGGGAGCCTCGGGTCTGGCAGGCACAGGCGGGCAGCGCCGGCGGCCCGGGCCGTGTGTGCACAAGGACAGGAATGTTTGTTTTTCCTTATTGACTCTCTCGGAATAAACGCGGGGCAGGCAGGAAAGGGGCTCCGGCGGCAGCTGTTTACCAAGTGTTGGTGATAAAAACCCTTCTCCATAGGAACAGGTGGCACGGGACCGGCCCCGGGCAGCGCCCAGCGCCTCCACAGCCCAGGCAGAGCAGAAAAATGAGATTTTTACCTGGCTGGGATAAAGCTCCGGGGGTGCTGAGCCTTTCCTGGGGCCCCTGGCAGAGGTTTGGGGCTGTCACCTGTGTCCCTGGCAGGCAGCAGAGCTGTCCTCCCGTGCTGACACGGGCCCGGCGCGGCCCCTCCCCGTCCTTGATAACTCATGGCAGCAACACTTGCACAAATCTTTAATTGTTTAGTTTAAAGAATTGTGTTTTGACCGCAAGGGGATTTTGGCTGGAGCTCAAGAACTGATAATGATATTTTGCTGCCAAGACGTCGTCGTCTTGGCTCTGCCTGTGTTAATGTTCACTTACAAGAAGCTCCAATTAACTGCATCAGCTCTCACCGAGAGCGAGGGAAGGGGGGAGAGAGAGGTGGTGGAAAAGAAAGAAAGAGAGAGACAGAGGGGGAAAGAGAGAGAAAGGAAAAAGGGAGAAAGGGGGAAAGAGAGAAAGGAAAAAAGTGAGAAAGGGGGAAAGAGAGAGAAAGGAAAAAGGGAGAAAGGGGGAAAGAGAGAAAGGGGGAAAGAGAGAAAGAGAAAGAAAGAGGGGAAGATAAAAAGGGAGAAAGAGTGAAAGAAAAAGGGAGAAAGAGAGAGAAAGAGAGGAAGGAGAGGAAGGAGAGAAAGAGAGAGGAAGGAAGGAAGGAAGGAAGGAAGGAAGGAAGGAAGGAAGGAAGGAAGGAAGGAAGGAAGGAAGGAAGGAACACAAGCACAACAAAATCACAGAATCATTTAGGTAAGAAAAGACCTCCAAGATCAGTGAGTCCAACCTGTGACCTGTCCCCACCTTGTCACCATAACAGACCCCACACAAACACTCAGCAGGAGATGGTTTCCCAGCCCTGCTCCATCCAGAGCCATCCCCAGCTCCCACTCCTTTTCCAAGCTGTCCCAACAGCCCCAGCCTGGGAGCACCCCACAAGTCTGGGGGTGTCTGACCCGGTGGGTGTTCATTGACCCCTTCCCAACCCATTTTGGGGGTGACAGCAGCAAGGAGCCAAATCTGAGATGTGCTGGGACTGCTCCTGCCAGCCCTGGGCTGGGCTGGTCCCCCAGGACAGACACCCAGTCCAGCTTTGCCCATTTCTTCCCCAAATCCAACATTAGGGCTCAAATATTTGGGAATCCAGGCACTTCCAGGCTGTGTGTGAGCACAGGCTGAGCACACACCGTGCAGCAGAGCTGGGAGAGTCTGGGAGTGTGCGGGAGCAACCCCATCCAGGCTGGAAAATGGGGCAGTTTGGGGCTGTTCCTGTACCCCATCCAGGTGGGAAAATGGGGCAGTTTGGGGCTGTTCCTGTGCCAGGTTGGAAAATGGGGCAGTTTTGGGCTGTTCTGTACCCAGTCCGGCTGGAAAATGGGGCAGTGTGGGGCTGTTCCTGTATCCAATATGGGGCAGTTTGGGGCTGTTCCTGTGCCAGGTTGGAAAATGGGGCAGTTTTGGGCTGTTCTGTGCCAAATCCAGGCTGGAAAATGGGGCAGTTTGGGGCTGTTCCTGTGCCAGGTTGGAAAATGGGGCAGTTTTGGGCTGTTCTGTACCCAGTCCGGCTGGAAAATGGGGCAGTGTGGGGCTGTTCTGTACCCAATCCAGGCTGGAAAATGGGGCAGTGTGGGGCTGTTCCTGTGCCAAATCCAGGCTGGAAAATGGGGCAGTTTGGGGCTGTTCTGTGCCCTGCAGGTGCCAGGAGCCGAAGCCAAATCCAGCAGATCCCAAATCCATCCCGATCCTTTGGGGTCGGGAGCGGCAGCCGAGCCCCGGAGCAGCTGCATCCCCGGGAGGGCACATTCCGCCTTGTCCCGGGGCTTTGGGGGATCCCAGGGGGGGATTTGTGTGCAGAGCCGAGGCTGTGCCCCGGGAGGGTCAGATCCTGCCCTCGGCTCACGTTACACAAACCCGAGGACAGGAAGATTTAGGAGTGGAGATGCCACACAGTGCCGGGTGTTGTTTGTGCGCCTTTGAAATCGGAGTGAGCGGGAGCGGAGGGAGGGAGGGGAGGGGGGCACGGGGCCGGTCCCCTCCTCGCAGTTCCTTTCTGGCATCGGGGGGAGCTGCCTGCGCTCTCTCTGCCTCTGTTGCTTCAGGTGCAGCTCTGTTTTCTTACATGTTAATTTTTTCCTGTTTTATTATCCTGTCCCTGAGCTGCTACCAGAAACCCTGGGCCGGCCCGGAGAGCGTTTCCTTCGGCCGCAGCTGGGACGCATTTGGGCAGGGACAGCTGTGCCACCGCTGCCAGGGGGTGGCTGCTCCTTGGGGACAGCGCCGGGTGGCTCCTGCTGCCACCAGACCCTTCCCAGAGGCGATGGGAGATGCCATGGGATGGCCCCGAAGCCTCTCTGAGCTTTTCTTGCTGTCTGGGGGAGCCACCCCGAGCCACAGGGACTTTGAGGGGACAGTCCCCCCCTCGGGGGTGCGTCCTGCCAGCTGCTCTCCATGGCTTGGGGCAGAGCTGAGGAGCCGGGAGCTGCTCTGTCCCGGCTGTCCCCGCATCCAGCAGGAATTGCTGTCCCCACACCCACCCTGTCACCCCCCTCCGACTCCCCTGGGTGCTCGGCATTCCCTTTGGAAACAATTCTTCCTTCATGGAGGAGCATCAGGAGATGAGAGCTGAGTGCCACAAATATTCCCCCAGAAGGGAGATGCCAGCAGGGACATCCCAGTGATCCCCCTGTGGCTTCCTGGGAAGCAGGAGCTCCTTCCGTGCCCTGCTCCTGTCCTGGCCCAGCTCCCCAGGAACAACCTCTCCCTCCTGCAGGATCTGCTGCGAGGGACAAGGCAGGATCAGGGAATCTCAGATCAGGGAATCTCAGGTGGAGCTGGAATTCCCACCTGCTCCCAGACACGGATCCAGCTGCAGGCGGGGATGGGCTGTGAGACAAATCTCCCATTTGCATTTTAATTTCAATAAAATTGCTTTATTTTGTGTTTTATTGCAGTGCTGGGGCAATAAAAGCCTCCTTTAGCCCCAGGGAGCCTCTTCCTGCAGGAGGTTTCCTGATTGGAATTGGGCATCCATCCCAAACCTTCTCCATCCTAAACCTTCCCCATCCCAAACCTGCTCCATCCCAAACCTGCTCCATCCCAATCCTGCTCCATCCCACACCTGCTCCACCCCAAACCTGCCCCACAGGGAGCTCTCCTTGGTGCACACCCGGGTGTGAGGGCAGCTGCGAGCCCTGAGATGCAGCCTGGGCTCCTTTATTCCAATAACCCACCAGGACAAAGCTGCTGCAGGTGAGCTGGGTGTTCCCTGCTCCTGGCAGCCCCAAATCCTCCCTTCAGCATTTCAAACCCCGAGTCACATCCAGCCCCAACCCAGGGACTGACTCAAAAAATGAGGGTTTTTTGAACTGTAAGAGTTTTGAAATGTTAAGGTTTCTAAAGTGCAGTTTTTAAAGTGCAATTTTTAGAGTTTCTGTGAGGTTGTTCCTTTTTGTCTCTGCTCCCTTTCCAAATGCAAAACTTCTGGGTGCGCTTTTTCAAGCCTCTCCTCTTTATTTCCACGGAAGATTCTCTCCTCTCCCAGTCAATAAAGACACCCAGGACACAGATTAGCATTTGGCCCTCTGCTCGTCTGCTGGATTAATTTCCACTAAATTATAAGTAAAGAATGATTGATTATTGTGATGATTAGGAATTTATCCTCATATAATACCTTTCATCTGCAGAGGCACGGCAGGATCTCGGAGCCAGAGGTGCAGGGGGAAGTTACGTGTTGGTTTGAATCCCAAGGAATTGGAATTGTTTGGTTTGATTCCCTGATCTTGCTCCAAAGAGGGCAGAGAACTCCATGGTGGGACAGAGGAGTGAGGTCCCACAATCAAAACCGAGCCTTTAGATTTGTTTTGATGACGTGAAGGTGTAAAAAGCCCCAGCTGGATTCTGCTTGGAGCTCCAGGCAGAGATTCCTCCTCTGCCCCACACACCCACGTGCCCTGTCCAGCAGGAAATCAGTGGGATTTTAATCCAGGAGTGGGGATACAGGAGAAATTCCTGCTGGTTTGGGTCTGAAACGCTCGGGAAGAGCCAGAGCAGCCTTGGATGGATGGGTCAGCTCCCACTGCAGCTCCTGAACCCATCAGGGCCTCACCTCCCACCGTGCTCACCAATTTTGTGTTTCCAGCAGCTCAAACACTGCGAGTGAAGGCTCAGCCCAGTGCAGGGAAAAGGGATTTTTGTAGGGGACTCCCACAGGGCCAAGGCTCCTTTTTGGGGACCCCCAGCCAGGCCGGGCTGGGCTGAGGCTCCTCTCGGCAGGGAGCTCTGCGGGAAGGAGCCCAGATGTGGAGAGCCCTGCGGGGCCGTGGACAGCCCTGATGGATCCTGGAACATTTCAATTCCTCCTCAGCATCTCTGCCGCCCACCTGGGCTCCGGCAGGGTCTGGCACACGCGGCTGGGGGGATCTCCCACCTTCTCCTCGCCAGGGCTGACGGATTTATTTATTCTGGGCACAGAGATGGCCGGGCTGCAGCCCAGTATCCAGGACGGGCAGATCCCACCCGCGGGGCCACGCAGCCCCCGAGCCGCCCCTTCCCCGGCCTCAGACAGTCCTCAAACAACAACTGTCTGCCTGCCCGGCTAATCCCTCACAGGTGACCTCAAGACAGCCGACGCCTCTCGCTAAACTCTCACATTCCTCCGCGCCGCGTTAACCCCTCCGTGCCCGGCCCGGCGCTGCCCTTCCCCGCGGGGCTGGAGCCGCGCGGATCATCCCCTTCCCAGAGCTGCCGGTCAGAGGTTAAAAGCCTAATGTATTATTGTAAAGCCAAAGAGAAAAAGCCCTGCGTTCGGCCCTATAAATCTTCCTAACAACCTCGGCACATGTGGGAGCCAGACGATGCCCCGGCTTCTCCCCCCATCCCCGGCTCCTCTGCGGTACCCGCGGGCCGAGCTCCGTCCCCTCAGCCCTGGGTGGTGCCCGCGGCCGGGGCAGGGATGGTCCCGCTGGCACAGGGGCAGCAGCCTCTGCCCTGTGCCCCCCCAGCACTTCTGCCATCGTTCCTGGCTCTCAGCATCACCCCGGGGGAGTGAGGGGTGCCCTGGAGGGACAAAAAATACCCTGGAAGGACAAAAAATACCCTGGAGGAGTGAAAGGTACCCTGGAGGGGTAAGAAATACCCTGGAGGAGTGAGGGATACCCTGAAGGAGTGAGGGATACCCTGGAGGGGTAAGAAATACCCTGAAGGAGTGAGGGATACCCTGGAGGAGTGAGGGATATCCCAGAGGACTGAGGGATACCTGGAACAGTGAGGGATACCTGGAAGGGTGAAGGGTACCCCAAAGGAGTGAGGGATACCTCAGAGGAGGAAAAGAGACCCCAGAGGAGGAAAAGATACCCTGGAAGAGTGAAGGGTACCCTGGAGGAGTGAGGGATACCCCGGAGGAGTGAGGGATGCTCCCATCCTTTGGGCAGCCCCAGGACTGTCCCTGTGCCCCCTCGGCGTGTCCCAGGTCCCCTGGCACAGTCCCAGGCCGATGGCTCCAAGGCTGGGGATGGTCAGGGAGCTCCAGGGCGGATTGTTCCCAGGGTGTCCATGGGGAGGGACCAGGGCAGCCCCATCCCGGGATTCCTGGCACCTCACGCTGCTCCTGTCCCGGTCCCTCGGCGCTGTTTGGGGGAGCAGCCCCTCTTCCAGCTCTTCACTCTGCTGTCATTTTATTTCTCTTGAACTCGAGCAGGGCCTCAGGAACCGAATTATTCCCGGTGTCAATAACCTGGCACGGGCAGGGAACGCCGGACCACCGGCTGCTGGATCAATGGGAGTGTTTAATACCTGTGCGAGCTTTGCTGCAGCACGGCAGCAGCTGCGGGAACAAAGGCTCGGCTTTGCTCTTCTTCCCTTTTTTTATTTTTTTTTCCCCTAAAACACACATATTTGTTTTGGGAGCGATGCCAAAGTTTCTGGAGATCAAAGCGAAAGCAGTGTCCAGAGATGATGGAGACAATAAAAGGGAAGAAAGGGTGAGGAAAGGGAGGAAGAGCCGCGGGCTGAGCGCACGGGAAGCACCGGGAGCTCCGGGAGCCGGGAGCGGGCGCTCCGCAGGCCGGACCGTGCCCTCTGCTGGCGGCGGCCCGGGGGCACCCGGGGGATCGGGAAGGACGAGGGGAACACGAGGGAGCGGAGCCGGGGCAGGCTCACACCCCGCACTCCATCCCGCCGCGTCCCATTCCCCCGCAATCCTCCGGGAATTCCCTGCCTGCGGTCTGACCCCCCGGCCAAGGGGTTTCCCTGCTTGTCCCCACCCCAGGAGGTGACAGCGAGGGGCCGCGGCTCCTGTTTGTGCCCCCTGGTGCAGCACGGGCACGGCTGAGCCTGAGGATGAGGAGCAGAAGCAGGAGAGGAAGGCAGACCTGCAGCCCCAGGGTCTGATGCCAGATGGAGATTCCAGAATCATGGAATGGGTTAGAATCCATTCAGAATCATGGTTTGGGTTAGAAGGGACCTTAAAGCCCATCCAGTGCCACCCCCTGCCATGGGCAGGGACACCTCCCACTGTCCCAGGCTGATCCAGCCTGGCCTTGGGCACTCCTCGGGACTGGGCAGCCACAGCTGCTCTGGGAAAGCCTTTCCAGGGCCGTCCCACCCTCATAGGGAGGAATCCCTTCCCAAAATCCATCCAGCCCTGCCCTCTGGCAGTGGGAAGCCTCTCCCCCTGTCCTGTCACTGCAGCCTTTGTCCAGGTGCTGCTGCAACATTTGTACCCAAAACCCAGAGAAGCTTCCAGCCAAGCAGAGCAAAGCTCCGTCCCCTCCATGGACACCTTCCTAGGGTGGGGACAAAAATTGTCCCAGAAATCATCCCAGATGCTCAAGGACACTGGAAGGATCCCCAAACTGAGCACCTGGCCCATGCCTGAGTCACATCCTTTGGTTCCAGCTGGTATTTGGTTTTTTCCTTCCTTCATTTCATCCTCCCCGTTTTCCCCCAGACTTCAACAAGCCTGAAACTCCTGTAAATCACATTTCCCAAGCTTCTGCATCCCAGCCAAGAGAGGCCATGGATTTATTCCTATTTTTGAAGCAAAACTTGCTGGAAAACCAGGATGGCTTCCAAGCTGCCCTCTCCACTTCCAACACCCAAACTCCAGATCCAAAAGCCCAACACAGCTGATGGGTTTGGGACTCCAAGGAAGCCTTGGCAGAGACCTGGGGAACAGATGGGTTTTTCCTTGAGCTCCTCCACCTCCCTGGGGCTTGGCCTGGGCTCCTCCATCCCTGCACCAGGAATGATTTGCACCCAATGGCTTTGAAGCCCTGCGGAAGAGGGATGAGAGGAGCATCCCTGTCACAGCTCAGCTCTCAGCTCTGCCTTTAACTCCCTGCTTTAGATGCCCAGGGTGATGCGAGAGCTCTGCCTCACCTGGACATGCTGAGCAGGCTCTTTCTGAGAAGAAAGAGCTGCAAACAAGCCGAGCAGCAGGATTTGTCTGTGAACAAACTGTGAACTGCGACCGAGTTCGCTTTCAACCTCCAAATCCACCTAAAGCGCGGCGCGCCCGCTGCACATCGATCGCGCGCGGCAGAAAAAGGGAATATTTGTTTCAAGGGCTCACCAGTCATCCCCAAGACACTGGTTATTTGGTAACTTATTCTGTAAACATCCAGGCCTGCCTCGCTCAGCTTGCACGAGGTATTTGCTCTCGGCTCTGCTTCCTTCAGGATGGTTTTGAGCGCTGCCCGTCCGGCTCTGCTCGGGCTCAGCTGAGCTCAGCCAAGCGGGTTTTTGAGTGGGGGCAGAGGTTTGGGCCTGGCTGCCTGATGTGAAGGAGGATTTAATCCTGGCCATCAGGAAATCACAGCTCCCGCCTCCCCCCACCTGAGGGAACGAGCTTAAAAATCCTCAAGAAAACCCAGTGTTTACTTTCTGGGTTTCACATTGCTCCAGTTCATATTTTTGAGCTTTATCTCAGCCACAAGGACAAGAAAATATTTTTTTTATAAAAGAGGAAACAGACGAGATTTTCACATAACCACATGATTCCTGAGGCTTTAAACATCTCCAGATTTAGGAAGGCTCACCAGAAAAATCCTAAGGATTGGTAAAACCTTGGGCTGCTTAGTTTGGCCACTCAGTGTGGCCCAGAACTGCGAGGAGCCCACACGGAGAGCTCTGAGCCCAGGTTTTATCTGAGACACAGGACCTGCTTGCAGCTGGGGCTTTGCTGCTGGCTCAGGTCTTGGAAGGGCTGAAAGAAGCAGCCTCTGTGAATGCCAGCAAGCTCTGGATTTGGGAAGAGCAATCCATGAACATTCAGGTGAACAGTCTGTGAGGTTTTGCTGAGCAGACAGCGAGAGCAGGTCCCCAAGCAGGTCAGGGCAGCCTTGTCCAGGTGGAGCCAGTCTGGGCTGCTCAGGTGGGATATTCCCCTGCAGCTGGGAAATTCTCCTGCAGCTGGGAAATTCTCCTGCAGCTGGGAAATTCTCCTGCAGCTGGGAAATTCTCCTGACTGCCCAGGTGGGATATTCCCCTTCAGCTGGGAAATTCTCCTGCAGCTGGGAAATTCTCCTGCAGCTGGAGCATCTCCTGGCCTTTCCCAGCCTGAGCCTCCCTCCCTGACCACTGCCAGAGGCGGTGACGGGCACCGCTCCCTGCCAGCTGCCAGGGCTGGTGCCAGCCCCAGGGGCTGTGTGTGGCTCTGCAGCCCATCCCTGCACCAACAGGCCCAGGGGAGGATGAACCCGAGGGCAAAAGGCTCCTTGCCCCCCGAGCCTGGCGTTGGATCCGTCGCCGTCTCGCCGATCGTGAGAGATAAGTGAATCCCCCGCGCCGTCTGACAGGCGGGGAGACATTAATAATTATGTACTATTTAAGGCTGATTGAAAATGAAGAGGTGGAGGTGTTGGGACAGATGTGGCAGTGCCAGATGGATTGTGATTAGATTAGCACCGTTCCATTTGACGGGATCTGAACCATGCTTTAATCATTTATTGTGAAAGCTCCGCTCCGCGCGGGCACGCGGCTCCCTCCCTGTTGCTCCGCTCGCGCCACGTCTGTGACTTTGGATCACCCAGCTCCGAGCTGTCCTGGCGTGAAACGTGTCATGTTTACAGCCGGTATTTCCAGCCCCGAGCCCTCCCTCTGCCTCTCCTCTCCTTGTTTGTACAAAGCCTCCCGCGATTCCCGAGCGGAGCCTGTTCATCCCTGCCAGCGGATAAACAGCGCCTGAGCCGTGAGCCCCGGAGCCCCTCCACGGCCTGAGTCACACCCCGGGCCAGTCACACCCCAGGCAGGCAGGAAATGCTCAAAGCAGAGCTGGAGCTGCTCCTGGAGCAGCTTTTGTGCCCCTCTGCTGCCTCCAATTGCGGCAGATTCCGAGCGCACCCACCCCGCTGCATCCCAGTGGGATTCCGGGAGGATCCCGCGCTGCTGGGAGTGGTTTATCTGCACCAAATGCACCCAAAAATGCCTCTCCGGGCCGTGCCATGGGACAAGGAGCCATCAGCTCCATGACAGCAACGCAGTGGTCCAGGAGGACAAGGGAAAAATGACATAAAATTCCAGTATCCACTTGAGATCCCTGGAGCAATAACGGAGGCAGAAAAGGATTACCTGGGTAACTGGAAAGTAGCTCGAGACCCTCACTGGCAGTGTCATGCAATTTTAATTATCATAAGTGGTCCAGATCTCCATGGATAGAAAAAGTTATTATTGTTATTATTCCCTCCAAACGTGAGAGGTTTCAGTTAAACACACATCCGTGGCTATTAATCACGCCACGTTTTAGATGGAGCCAAAGTAATTAGCCAAGAGTTAGACTGCAGGGATCACCTTAAAACAAAGAATAATGCATGGGTTTATTCTTCTTTTTGAAGCAAAACCAGCCCAGGGGCCAACGCTTGCTGGAAAAGCAGGATGGATCCAGACCAAGCTGCCCTCTCCCTTTCCAACACCCAGACTCCAGATCCAACAGGTGATGGGCTTGGGACTCCAAGGAAGACCCGGGGAACAGATGGGTCTTGCCTTGAGCTCCTCCACCTCACTGGCTTGGCTTGGGCTCCTCCATCCCTGCACCAGCAATGAAACAGGGCCTCCCTGTAGGCCTTCAGAGAATCCTGCAGTGGTTTGGGTTGGAGGGACGTTAAAGCTCATCCAGTTCCAGCCCTCCGTGGGCAGGGACACTCCCACTGTCCCAGGCTGCTCCATCCTGGCCTTGGACACTCCCAGGGGTGGCCACAGCTGCTCTGGGCACGCTGTGGGCAGCCTGCCCACCCTCACAGGGAGGAATTCCTTCCCAAAAGCCCATCCATCCCTGCCCTGTGGCACTTGGAATCCACCCCCCTTTCTCCTGGCGCTCCATCCCTTGGAAATCTCTCTCCATCTCCTCCCTTTGTCCATTTCCCTGCTCCCTGTGTGCCAGACTTGAGGTGTGCAGGGAACAGAAACCTTTGGGATCCCGAAATCCATCTTCCCCGGATCCTGGGAGGGGTTTTTGGGTGGAAGCTGCTGCTCCCAATGCCCAGGGAGCCGCAGAGGTGGTTGGGTGTCAGTGGGAGCGAGATCCCTGCGCCGCTGGGGAAGCAGGGCCAGATGAAAGGCAGACGAGCTGTGAGCTGTTATTATTCTGTCTAATAGAGTTGAAAACGCGAGCCCTCCTTTCTGGAGAGCGCAGCACAATCAAAACCACATTTCTGCTCCATGTGGGCACTTTTCCTGCGCTGACTTGTTTTCAAAACAGATGTGAATTCTTCGCGAGGGCTCCCGCCCCTCTCCTTAAAGAGCAGAAAATGTCATCTCTGCTGATGTGTGCAAGCCCGAAAGGCCCATAGGAACTCAAAAATGCCATTTCCAAGTAGGTCAGGGGCTTGTGTGGCCCCGTGTCCTACCCCAAAGCCCAGCTGTTCCCACAAGTTTCCAAAATGGGTACAAAGAGGTCTCATAAGGAGGGAGAATGGGATAATTCATCCAGCGGATGGCCCCAGCCTCAGCCTGGTGCTGGTGCATGCCCTCAGGCACACTCAGAGCTTGTTATTATCTCTAATGCAACTTCAGAAGTTCTGGGGGTTTTGGTGATGCTTTCTAGACTTCTTAACCCTGACCTCAAAACCTCAAAGTCTCTAGAAATTGCAAATAGCTGGGATTCCCTGCAGATCTACCTGTCACTTCCCAGGGTCTGGGGAGCACCAATCCTGCCCTGGAACACTCAGGTTGGGCTAAGGAGGATCCCAGGAGGGTGTGGGGCCTGAATCCTGCTTTGGGACATCTGTGGTGCCCTGGGATGGCTGCAGAGCACCACTGGGCCAGCCCCGAGGGGGTTCTGTGCACAAAGGTGCTGGAATTGGGTGGGGAGAAGCTGGGGGATCCAGCCGGGGCTGCTCAGCACTTCCCCTCCGCCCTGGCAGTGCCCGCTGCTCCCTGTGAGGCAGCCAACACCTCCCTGCCGGCATCTCCAGAGAGCCAGAGGGGTTTCCAGGAGGAAATGCCGAGTTCCCCTCCCAGGGACACTCCCTTCTCCAGGCTGGCTGGTCTAGGAGAGGGCAGGGCTGGGCAGGTTCCTGGGATTGGGGCATCCCGAGGGCTCGGCAGCGCTGAGCCCCGGGAGAGATCCCACAGAGGGACGAGCTGGGACAACAGGGACAGAAACCAGGAATGGAACAGCCAGGAGGGACCAGGGGACATCCAAGATCCTGTGGGACAGGAGGGGCCCGGCTGGGGCAGCTCTCAGAGGCTGCACCTGGCACGGCTGGGCTGCTCCTGTCCCTGCTCCTGTCCCTGCTCCTGTCCCACTCCTGTCCCCTCTCCTGTCCCTCCTGTCCCTCTCCTGTCCCTCCTGTCCCTCTCCTGTCCCTCCTGTCCCTCCTGTCCCCTCTCCTGTCCCTCTCCTGTCCCTCTCCTGTCCCTCCTGTCCCTCTCCTGTCCCTCTCCTGTCCCTCTCCTGTCCCTCCTGTGTCCCTCTCCTGTCCCTCCTGTCCCTCTCCTGTCCCTCCTGTCCCTCCTGTCCCCTCTCCTGTCCCTCCTGTCCCTCCTGTCCCTCTCCTGTCCCTGCTCCTGTCCCACTCCTGTCCCTTCTGTCCCTCTCCTGTCCCTCCCCCGTCTCTCTCCTGTCCCCTGCCCTGTCCCTCTCCCGTCCCTCTTGTCCCCTCTCCTGTCCCTTTCCTGTCCCTCTCCTGTCCCTTTTGTCCCCTCCCCTGTCCTCTCCTGTCCCTCCTGTCCCTCCTGTCCCTCCTGTCCCTCTCCTGTCCCTCCCTGCTGCTCAGGCCCAGCACTCGCTGGCGCCCGGCCCAGCCGCCGCCCCCGGCTCCCAGCGCCCCTCCTGTCCCTCCTGTCCCTCTCCTGTCCCTCTCCTGTCCCTCCTGTCCCTCCTGTCCCCTCTCCTGTCCCTCCCCGCTGCTCAGGCCCAGCACTCGCTGGCGCCCGGCCCAGCCGCCGGCCCCGGCTCCCAGCGCCGCACTCCTGTTTACAGAAATGGGAATTTGCATGATGAAAATAACCTGGGACGGATTTTGATTTTTACTGCCCTTGGCAGAAGGCTCGGAAAAAACCGGTGCATAGTCAATTACTGGAATTTTTAAACACAAATAATATTTTATGTGATCAGCAGGCTGGCCCGGGGCCTGGGCACCGCGCTCCAACGGCAACCCTGAAAGGAACAAGCCATCAATTGTGCTGCCTGCACAGGAGCCCGTGGGCAGGTGCAGCCGCTGTTGACCTTAGCACACACAGCCCTGGGCTCGCTTAACCCGTGAGGGATGGGCTGGGATTTGGGAGCCTCACACTCGGCTCCGGCTGGGAATTTCTCCTCTCCCTCCGTTTTTCTGCCAGACACGCGCGGTGGTGCGGCCGGACATGGAGAGGGGATGGATGCACAAAGAGAGGGATGGATGCACGAGGAGAGGGATGGATGTACGAGGAGAGGGATGGATGCACAAAGAGAGGGATGGATGCAGTAGGAGAGGTATGGATGCAGGAGGTTCCAACGCTCCTCCCTGGCGTGGAGAGAGCAGTGCCCATCCCTCCGCTGGGCCCATCCCTGTGGAAATTCCCGAAGCTGGCGCTGGCAGGGAAGGGGTTAAGCGAAGCAGGGGCCCCTCGCTGTTCCCCCCAATCCCCCCCAATCCTGGCAGGCTCCCCAAACCAACAGCGCTGGGACCTGGTTCCCAGAAACGCTCGAGCCGGGCAGGCGCGTTCCGGGAAGGGCCCGCGGAGCCCGGCGGAGCAGGAGCCTCCCTGGCAGCCCCGGCCCCGCCGGGACGTGCCGCTGGGATCAGGGAATCAGGGCAATTACACTCCGAGCTCTCGGGCCCGAGCTGTGTTTATCCACGGGGTTCCTTCCACGGATCCCACCCCCGGAGAGGGAGAGTGACCGGGATGACTCAGGGAGGCGCAGTGATATGAATTCATTAATTTATCACAAATACTTTTTATTTTAAAGCGCCGGGCAGTGGAAGGGCTTTAAATTTCCAGGACTGCTGCCAGTTTCCTCCTTCTCTGCGCAGTCCCCTTGGCAGAGGCCGGGCTGTGGGGTGAATTCAGCGTTGCTGCTTCCTGCAGCTCCACGGTGGAACTGCCCCAGGGCAGAGCCTGCGGCAGATCCGCTGGCAGAGGGGCAAAGCCTTGGCACAGCCCCTGCTCCTGCCTTCAAACAGCTCCAGACACCCCCAGCGAGGATGAGGAGGAGGAGAAGCGCCTGCCTGCTCTGCTCTGAAATAGGCTGGAAGAAAAAAAATAGAGGAAAAAAAAAAAAAAGTGCTGTTGTTGTTGTTCCAGAGCCAAGGGGAAGAAAAATTCCTTCCCAGTTTAAGGATCTCTAACACCTGGGTAGAGTTTCACTTCTCTCAGCTGCCTGCTGCAGGCTTTGAGAGCTACTTCCTAATAACTCCGGGCTGCATCCAAAGCTCACTAAGTCAGCCGGATTCTTTCCATCCATCCAAGGCTGATCAGACTTTCTTGGATGATTGGGAATCATTTGACACCCCGAGTGTGCCCAGGGGAGAGCGAGGCTGTTTTCAAGTGGCTCCTTGAATGACTTTTTCATGTGCACTGAGCTGGGGCACGAATTGGCTGCGGGGAGGCTCCGGGTGTGTTTCCATGTGCCTCTCCCAGCTGGAGGCTCACACACGGCTCCTGCCCGGCCTGCTGCAGTTCAGAGACGAGGAAGAGGACGATGAGGAAGCTCTCTGCAGGCCAGGCCAGCTGTGCACGTGCCCCTCTGTCCAGTCTGTCGTCCCGTGCTCAGTGATGGTGGCTGAGGATGGGGACAGGTGACACAGCTGGGTGCTCCCCCAAGCCACTGCCACCCCTGGTGACACTCACCCTGAGCTCTCTGCAGCTTCCTGCACCCAGCCCATCCGAGTGCTGCCATTCCTGGAGGTTCCTTGGACGGGATCCCTCTGTCAGGGATCCCCCCGGCCTGGCTGGAGCTGCTCCTCGCTGCCCCTCACTCAAATTGTTCATCCTGCCTGCTCCGAGCTGCTGAGCAGATGCTGTGCTGTGCCCCCAGCCAGGGCTGCATCTCATTAGGGGAAGAAATGAACCCTTTCAGCAGTGGTCACAAGCTGGGAAAGCTTTGGGATCTGTCCAGAGCCTGGTGGTGGTCAGCGAGGGCCGGCTCTCCACCCTTCAAAGAGCTTTGGCTCCCAGAATTGCAACACAAGGAGGGCTTTGAGGGAGAACAGCTTCAGGCTGGGCTGGGAAAAACAGCTGGGAAGGGACGAGGCTGGGACAGGTCACAGACAGGCCCTGGCCACCCCAAAAGCGAGGGGGCTTTGTCCTCCAGCCTTGCTGGAGCGTCCCCAGCACAAGGGAGGTGACAAAAAGGAGAGTTGGCGGACAGGAGCACTAAATCCACGACGATTTGTGCCCTCAGTGCCTCTGCCATGCAAGGAGTGGTGTCCTGGGCGTGGAACTCTGGGGGATTTGTCACCTGCATCCGCATGGGGACATCTGCCTGTGTGTGACAGGACTGTCACCGGGGCTGTCCCTGCACCCTGCAGGCAGTGCCACCTCTGCGGGCACCCTGCCACCCCTGTGAGTGCCCAGGTGTCACCAGGGCAGCAGGGACAGCCCCCACAGCCCCCAGCCCCGGCACTCCCGGCGCGGGGTTAAGTAAATATCTGCTGCGAGCTGAGGAAATGAGTCAAGAAACACCGCGGGAGAAGAAACGCAGATCTCCGCAGAGACAAACGCCCGTCCCCAGCCTGTCCCCTCGCAGGGACACGCAGAGGGGGACAAATGCCAGGTATCCACACCCGGGAGCCCCCCCGTGCTCCACCCTCCGTGCCAGGATGCCGGGAGGGGATGGTGCCGGGGCACCAGGAGTTCCCCGCTTCACCTGGGGAAATCCCGGAGCTGCCCAGGTGATGCCAACACCCCCGAGCTCCCTGCCAGCCCCGGGGGGGCACCGAGCCCCGCTTGAGTGGCATCCAGAGGCAAAAAAACCACCGGGCTGAGGATGAAACAAACCCGGCAATCACGCCTGATGGGAGAGGAATTGGATTCTGGCTTCCCCTCTGGTCCCCCCCTCCCCTCCCCCGGCCCGCTGAATGCAGCTGGCTTCGTTTGGCTAATTGGCTCTGTCAATCAAGTGTCAGTCAGGGCTGCTGCCCGGGCCAGGGGAGCTGAGAGCCGAGGGTGGGGGAAGCAGAGGTGAGAGGAGCTCCCCAGGGCTCAGGGAGCTCTGGGACCCGCCAGGGGTGCGGGAAGTGGAGCTGGAGCTGCTCCGCTGCTCTGTGCTCCATCGCAGGGAATTTGGTGCCTCAGTTTCCCTACAGGGACCGAGGTGAGCAGAGGGACCCCAGGGGAGCGCAGCTGGTGGAAAACACAGAAATCCAGGCCTGGAAATCCCAACCACGGGGATTCCAGGCTCATTCTTTATCCCATGGGGGTCCCAGCAACTCGGAAATTGGGGACCGGACAAGAAGGAAAGGCCCTGTTTCTCCTGTGGGTGAGCGAGCAAAGGGTTAACCCCAGGCAGGCTTTTGGGAGGAGATGGCAGAGGCTGGAGGTCCTCTTTTGTGGCACAGGAAGGAAGAGGTTAAGCCGGAGGTGCCACCTGGGAGGCAGAGCCAGGTCTGAGGATGCTTTGCCAGTTCCTCCACCAGTAAAGAGCTTTTTCCTCCCTGTGCCCAGCTCCCCTCCGTGAGAAAAAAGAAAGAAAAGAGAAAGAAAGAGAGAGAGAGAGAGAGAGAAGAAAGAAAGAAAGAAAGAAAGAAAGAAAGAAAGAAAGAAAGAAAGAAAGAAAGAAAGAAAGAGAAGAAAAGAGGGATTCTGGAGCTGCCTTTCAGGGCTGTGGCAGCCCTCCACACGAGGGGACAGATGCTGCTGCTCTGTTTGCCCGAAAACAAAGGAGCAGAAGATTACACTTGGATTCCCGGTTTGTTTACGGAGAGATCAAACCCGCTGCAATTTCCTTGTCTGCCTTTCAAGTGGCAAAAGCCTCGGGCTGAGGGCAGGCAGCCCCCCACTGCCAGGTGGGCACCTGCCTGGGCACTGCCCTTTGTCGGGGCTTTCTTTCTGCCCCTTTTCCAGCAGGGGAAACTGAGGCACGGAGGGGTTTGACACATAAATCCCGAGCAGTGGATGGGGAAGGGACAGGAGGGGATGCAGGGATGGGGGGAGCTGCTGAACAGGGATGGGTTCGCTTCTTGATGCTGGGAATTGAGGATGGGCTGAGGCTGCTGGGAAGGGAAGCATGGTTGAAACACCACATTTAGGGGTGCAAACCCACCCCAAATCCCTGGATTCTGTGAACCACAAACTCCAGCCAAACTCACTTGGTGAGGAAGGAGTTAAAAACCCTGGGCCCAGCAGCTTCCAGCCTGTGGCTTCTTTCCCCCCCTTCTCCCTCCCCCGAGTTTACAAAAACCCCACATTATCAAAAACCTGCCTGGAATCCTCTCAGCCAGTGACACAGAAAATTCACATTACGGAGGCTGCCAGGGCGACAACAAACAGCAACAGTAAATACAGCTGCCGGGAGCTGCCCTGCCCGGGGCCGTCACGCTCCGCCACTCCTGGGGACACTCTGCTTTCCTGTCCTGCCCCTGCCACCCCTCCGGGCACCCGGAGGAGCTCGGCTGCTTTGCACCCCCTGCTCCTCTCTTGTCGTGCCTCAGTTTCCCTCTCTCCGGAGTTGTTTTCCTCTCCTGAGCACACCTCGCCCTCGCCAGGCATCCCTGGCAGCTCCTCAGGGGTTTTCACCCCTGGGATGGGCACGGAGCAGTGCCCAGGGCACAAAGTGGGTCCAAACTGGTCCAGGGATGTGCTCACAGGGAATCTCTGCCCCCTGTTCTCCCAGGAAAAGCTCAGCCATTCCCCTGCCCCAGCCTGAGCTTGCATCTCCCCCCCACCTTCCTCTTCCTCCCTTTTCCTCCTCTTCCTCCAGCTCTTCCCACACCTGCCAGGCTCACAGCAGCAACAGGTACCGAGGCCTCACACCGGGAATGCTGCAGGAGGTGTGGGGTTTTTTTTTCCAGGATCACTTTTTTCCACATCATCTGCAGAGCTGGTGTTTATTTGAAGTCTGTGGCCGGGTGGAATTTGTATCCCTGCAGTTCCTGTCCTTAATCACTGCTTTTTTTTTTGCCTCTTCTCCTTTCTTTCCTGCCCTCCCATCCCGGTTTACAAAGTTGGTTTTGTCCTCGGGGTCACAGCAGCAGGAGGGATCACGGTGGGACTGGGAGCAAACTGGGAGAGAGGGAAGAGCTGAGCAGGGACAGGGACTCCAGGGGAGGGAGGATTCCTGAGGTCCCAGCTGGGATCCTGCTGCTCCCCAGCCCAGGAGGTTGTTGGGATGGAGAGGCTGCCTTCATTGTGTTTTCCACGGGAATGATCCTCTTAATGATGATTCCACTTAAAACCAGCAGCACAAAATCCACCTGGAAATCAAAGCAATGGACAGAGGTGGGCAGTTATGGAAAAGATGGGAATTCTTCCTCTTGGCTTAAGAGGAGGGCATGGAGTGAGCCTGGACAGCCCAGGAACAACCAGCCACTGATCCCTGCTGAGTTATCCCACAGGGAATCCCAGCAGAGAATCCCAGCAGGGAACTCGGCAGAATTCCCAGAGATTGAGGGGCTCTGAACCACCTCTGTCACAGCAGCCCCTGGAAAATCCAGGACAGCCCCTCCAGGCCACACAGTGTCCACCAGGACCCCCCAGGTGCCACCAAGGTCACAGCAGGGACGTGGCACGGCGGGGACGGGGAGGATGGAGTCTCCCACCTCCCACCTCGGGCTCCTGGCACGGCACGTTCGCCTCCCAGAGCATCAAAGCAGGGAAAAGAAATGAAGATGGAGAGGATGCAGACACCCGGCCGCCTGAGGGGTTTGGGAGGTGAGATTTATGAGGCTCTGTCTTGCAGAAGCTTCCAGGGATGGGGAAAAAAAAAAAAAAAAAGGAAAGAGGGGGTAAAACTCCTCCTTCAGGTGGCTGGAAATGCGTCTTGCAGCAGGGAGCAGAGAGGTGATCCTGCCACTCTGCCCCCGGGAGGGTCTCCTCTCTCTCCCAGGGCGTGCACAGACCTTGGCAGGGCTGGTTTTGCTGCTCAGGGTGGCTCAGTGCTGTGCTCCAGGCACGGGAAAGGATTTTCCTGGGGAAATCTCCCGCTCTGCTGCTGTGCCTGGCAGGGGGGTGTCCTAAGGGGGACAGTCCTGGGGTCTCACAGGCACTGCCCTCCCGAGAGGGGACCTCCTGAGTGCCCTGTGCCCTGCCCTCCAGGGGCTGGGGGCACCAATCCACCCTGGAAGGCAGGGCAGGAAGGGAGGAAGGCCATGGATGGGTGAGGGGAGGGCAGGGGGGTGTCCTGGCTCTCCCTGCTCATCCCCTGGGAGCCCCAAACCATTCCTGGGAGTCCCAACCCATTCCCTGGGAGTCCCAAATAATTCACTGGGAGTCCCAACCCATTCATTGGGAGTCCCAACCCGTTCCCTGAGAGTCCCAGCTCATTCCCTGGGAGTCCAAAATCATTCCCTGGGAGTCTAAAAATCATTCCCTGGATGTCCCAACTGATTCCCTGTGAGTCTCAGCTCTCCCTTCTCACTCCCTGTACATCCCAGCTCTCCCTGATCATTCCTTGTGAGTTCCAACTCATTCCCTGTGAGTCCCAACCCATTCCCTGGGCATCCCATCCCTCCCTGATCATTCCTTGTGAGTTCCAACTCATTCCCTGTGAGTCCCAACCCATTCCCTGGGCATCCCATCCCTCCCTGATCATTCCTTGTGAGTTCCAACTCATTCCCTGTGAGTCCCAACCCATTCCCTGGGCATCCCATCCCTCCCTGATCATTCCTTGTGAGTTCCAACTCATTCCCTGTGAGTCCCAACCCATTCCCTGGGCATCCCATCCCTCCCTGATCATTCCTTGTGAGTTCCAACTCATTCCCTGTGAGTCCCAACCCATTCCCTGGGCATCCCATCCCTCCCTGATCATTCCTTGTGAGTTCCAACTCATTCCCTGTGAGTCCCAACCCATTCCCTGGGCATCCCATCCCTCCCTGATCATTCCTTGTGAGTTCCAACTCATTCCCTGTGAGTCCCAACCCATATTAATTCCCTGGGAGTCTCAGCTCATTCCCTGAGAGTTCCAACCCATTCCCTGTTGAGTCCCAACCCATTCCCTGGACATCCCAGCTCTCCCTGCTCATTCCTTGTGAGTTCCAACTCATTCCCTGTGAGTCCCAACCCATTCCCTGGGCATCCCAGCTCTCCCTGCTCATCTCCCAGCTCACCAAGGGCTGAGCAGAGTGGAAGGAAGAAAGAGCAAAGCCCAGAAAACTCCTTCCCCATCATATTTACTGAACTGCTCTGAGTTATGACTGGAGGCCAAGATCTGGCTTCAGGCGATTGCCTAAATCATTTAGGAGCTGACAAGGCAGGGAGGGGGGAAAATGTTCTTGTAATTCTTCAGTCTGAGGTACATTAAGGAGCCATAAGCCATGTCGAGAGCTTGAATTACATTAGAGAGATTATCCTGTTACAGTTCATAATCCTGGATAATATAGCATCCCGCAGCACACCTGCCAAGGATAAATCTCACCCTGTAATGGGGCAGCCGTGACCCTGGCGCTCCCAGAGCCCTCCTGGCACGGAGCAGCAGCGCCAGGCAGAGGGATGGAGTCAGCAGGGACAGCACTGAGCAATAACAGCCTGGCAGAGGGGGCTGCACCCGGGGAAATTCATGGTTTTTCCTGGGATGGGATGCTCCAGGGCTGGGGTGCAGGTGTGGGACACCTGAGGTGTCCACTGAGGGGCTTTGCTCCATTCCAAAGCCCAGGGAAGAGCCTGGCAGGCAGGTGGAGCAAATCATTGCATAAATGGATTCCAGAACTCAAAAATAAGATTCAATAAACATCAAAACAATAAAGCACCCTCGAGTCCATAAATCCTGGCATTCCCTGGGTGTGAAGTGACCATGTAAACACGACCAGGCAGCTCCTGCCTCTCTGCCAGGCAGCCTCTCCCTCTCCCAGCCCTCACTCCCCTGCACTGGGGACTGCAACTGCTCTGTGTCAGTCTTCCAGCACATCCCAGGGGAAATTCCCAGGTGAAGCCCACCAGCACTTCACCCCCAGAGGCCAAAACCTGCCCCAGCCCCAGCTCCAGGGTCTGCACAGTGAAAGGAAGGAGGCCCTGCAGGGATTTGGGGTCTTCCTTAAGGAATGAGTCCCTCTATCCCAAAGAGATTTATGTTATTCTGTAAGGAATGAGCCCCTCTATCCCACAGGGATTTGGGGTGTTCCCTAAGGAATGAGCCCCTCTATCCCACAGGGATTTAGGGTGTTCCCTAAGGAATGAGCCCCTCTATCCCACAGAGATTTAGGGTGTTCCCTAAGGAATGAGGCCCTCTATCCCAAAAGGGATTTGGGGTCTCCCCTGTCCCTCAGGGATTTGGGGTGTTCCCTAATGAATGAACCCCTCTATCCTGCAGAGATTTGGGGTCTCCCTTCTCCCTCAGGGATCTGGGGTCTCCCCTGTTCCTCAGGGATTTGGGGTGTTCCCTAAGGAATGAACCCCTCTGTCCCTCAGGGATTTGGGGTGTCCCCTATCCTGCAGGGATTTGGGGTGTCCCCTGTCCCTCAGGGATTTGGGGTGTCCCCTGTCCCTCAGGGATTGCTGTCTCCAGCGTGGCCCCGCCGGACACTTGACAGAGCCTCTTGTCCGGGCCGTGTGTGTTTTGTTGAAGTGCTCTGAGATAAAGCCCTTTTATCCTGATGAGAGCCGCGTTGCCCTGGTTTCCTCCTCTGGCCTGAAGGCCATTCTCCTCCTCCCTCTTGTTTCTGACCTCAGGTTCAAGAGTGCCAGACCTCCCTGCTTTAGGGCAGACCTCGGCGGCCGCTGTGGGAAAAGGCAGGGCAAGGGTTGGAGAGGTTCCACAGGCCCACAGGGCTCAGGAGCAGCTCCCAAACCACTCAGGAAAAGCAGGAGGGAGAGGAAGACCAGAGCAGAGCACTTCAAACCTCCCCTGCCCTCCCTTTTGTCTCCTTCCCTCCGTTGCTCCCTTTTATTCACCCCTCCATCCTTTCTCAGCCTTTTTCCCTGTTTCCCCTCCTTTCCTCCTTTTTCTCACCCTTGTTTTGCTTTCCTTGCCTTCCCTCCTTTCTCCCTCTCCCCCTTCCCCTGCGGCTTTGCCAACTGCCAGCAGATGACATCTCCTTTCATGTTTGGGGCTGAGCGAGGCTCTGAATGTTCGTTTGATTCCGTTAAGATAATAGCTGGTTCACTGTCAGACGCAGACTGATCAGTTAAAACCTTAATCACTGCCTGTCTACTCACATGGCACTTATTTTTTAAGAGATTAATCCCCTAAGCACTGCACCAGCATACATTGAGGCTCAAAGAAAAGGGTGGGTTTTTATTATTATTTGATGCGTTTACTGTTTCTTTTTTTTTGTTGTTTCTTTTTTTCTTTTTTTGGCTCTTTTTGGAAAAGATGCCTCCTCCCCACCCTGCCACCTTTTTTTTGGAGCTTTGCCCCCTCTCTGTGCCTGTCCCTCACAGCGGGCAGAGCCGGGAGGGAAGGAGGGAGGCGATGGGAGGAGGTGGGAGATGGAGCTGATGCTCCATGGGAGCTGAGATTTGCAGGACGCCGTGGTGGGCTCTGGATTAAGCCTGGTTGGGCTCTCAGGAGAGCTGGGCTCCATCAGTGCTTCCTCAGCCAGCCAGGCCTCCCTTCTCTCCCCGAGCCAGGGCAGCAGCTCTGGATGAACAGCCCAGCTTGGGGAGAGGCCCCAGCACATCAAAACCGGCCGGGGAAGGTCTGTGTCCACCTGGGATGGAGATTTAGGCAAAGCTGCCTCAAAGCACCTCGGTTTAGCACCTGCCTGCATGAAGCAGCACCTCTGCAGGCAGGCTGAGCCAGCGCCCAGACATGGGACGTCACCCCAGGGTGTCACCGTGGGTGCCACCACAGCCCCGGCTCTCCCAGCCACGTCCCCAGCTGCTGCTGGCACTTCCAGCACCAACCACTCCACACTGGGACGACAGCGAGCTGGAATCTCCTCCCGGGCCAGGGTTTTAATTGATGGAGAGCAGCACATCAGCCCGGCCCTTGCAGCTGGAGGAGGACGTGGGACAAAGGGATGGGGACGCGGAGCTGGGTTCCCCTGAGCAGCTCTCAGGCAGCATTTGGTATTCCCAAACTTCCAAGGATCCCACAGAGCAGCCTGCCATCCTCACATGCCTCCAAAGGGAGGGGAAAAGCTCCTTTGCCTCAGGTGAGGGCATCTCCTGCAGGTGAGGGCACAGCTCTGTTTCCCAAATCAGCCCCAGCAGCTGCTAGGCAGGAGGAGCTCGGAGGTCCCACTCCAAGCCAGACCATTCCAGGATTCTGTGATGCTCCTTCCCTCCTGCTGCAAGGCCCCGGGGCTGGCCTGGGGAGGGGGGTGTTTGTTTCTCTGCTCCCAGCACCAGAGACACCAGGCAACATCTGAGCGCTGAAGGGTTGGGAAACTTTTCCTTCATGTTTGACTTGTGATCAAAGGAGGAAGAACAGCCACAATCCCGGGCTCGGGGTTTGCTTTCACACTTGTGAGGAAAGTTCCAGAAAAGCCAGTGTTTTATCACCTCCTGGTTAGCATTTCCAGACTCCAGTTGCTCGGGATGGCCATGAGAAATGAGAGATTCCTGCATCCCACCAGTTCCTCCTGCCTCCATCCCACTAATCCCTGCATCCTGCCTCCATCCCACTAATCGCTGCATCCTTCATCCCACCACATTCCCGAGTGCCCAGGCCTTGGATCTGCCCCTCCCTGGGGTCGTGGCTCTATTTTTGGTCAGACCCAGCTCAGAGGGTGCTGAGCTCTCACTGTGCCCTCCACAGGAGCTCAGCCAGGGGCTGTTGTGCTCCCCCTGGCAGGAATCAGCTTCCAGAGAGGCACTTCCAGCAGCTCCTCCGGCAGCACAGCCGGGGTTTTGCAGTCCCAAACTGAGCTGGACACCTGGACAGAGCCCTCACTTCCCCGTCCTGCTCCTGACCCCACACCTGCAGCTCCTGGATGGAAGAGGAGGAATTGCTGGCAGCGAGAGAGGAGTCAGGATTTGGTAAGAGAAAATCAGAAGAGTGTGAAAGGGGTTTTGTCAGCTGCTCTTGGAGTTTCCTATTGAAGCTGAAAATGGAGTGAGAGAACAGGCCCTGAGTGTATTTTGGCAATTTTTTGGTGAAGTAAAACAAAGCTGTCAGAAAGATCTGAACTTCTATGGAGAAGCAGAGTTCACCTGCAGGCCTCACTTTGCTCATTCCCCGAGCGATTCCCGAGGAGTTGGAAAAAAAACAAAGAAAACAAACCCACGGAAATTGAAATAAATGATCCCCAGAATCAGGGGGATGGAGTTTTAAGAAAGCTCACAGAGGAAAGGGATGCAAAATTCCTCACTGCAAAGGGATAAAGCAATTTTGAACTAATGGAGATTAGGAAGAACCTCTCCCAAAGGACTGGTTATCCCATAAATTAATGGAATCAATGGTGTCACAGCCCCCAGCCTCAGGGCCCTGAGTCATTGCCTTAAGTGCTACGAGGGCATGAGCACCCTGTCCTGGAGCAGCTGGGGCTGGGCACTCCTGGAGATTGCACAGGGACAGATGGATCCTGTTGTCCCATTGTTCTGGTCCAGAATTCCAGGTATCCTGACAGGTATGCCTTCCTCGGAGATCTCTGCTTTTTTAACATTAAACCTCACCATTTTAGTCAACACCAAGGAAACAATTATCTCAACACTGAGGAAACAATTATCCAATGGATTTGTTGTTATTTATTGTTGGAGCTCTGTCTGTGCTTATGGCTCCACAGCAGCAGCTTTGGAGTCAGGGTTGATATTAATAAATAATAGCCAGGAATTAACAGTAATTCCTTAATTATGGATGTGATCTCCATTCTGGGCCTTTCCCTGCCTAACATCACCCCTGGGCTGAGGAGGAAATTGCTGCCAGGCTTCCCAGGGGTATGGAAGTGTTTGACTCCCCCTGGAAATGCCAATTTGGGCTCAGCCTCAGAGCCCAGACTTGGGGTGGATTTGGGAATTCAACAGCATTTCCTCAGGATTTCACCCTGAGATCCTTCCTCCTCTATCACAGGACCTCGAAACCATTTAAAAGCCTTGAAAATTGATGAAGAGAAGGGGTTGTTGTTGCTGCTCAAAGGGGCTCCAAGGCAAAGGGACACAAGGGAACCCCACAAAGTCCCATTAAATTTTGCTGGGAGCACTGAAATCCCAGTGCCTGCCCCTCATTCCCATCGCGGTGACCTCCGGGAGCATCCCTGCTCTCTCAGCAAATGGAAACGGGCAGGCACAGGTGACAGATTGACCAGCAGAGCTTCCTGCATGGATTTCCCACAGACTGCTGCCGGGGCCCTACAATGGAAACCAACAAAAACCCCGGCGGGAAATATACGGCAACCTCATCCCCCGCTTGTGCCGCGCTTCCAAAAGCCCTTTTCCCTCGCAGGGGATAAATCCTTCAGGCCCAATCCTCTGGTGGGAAGCAGAGAAGGAGCAGCAAACCCCCTGACCCTGCCCTGAGTCAACAAGTGGTCAAGCAGAGGTCAAGGGGCCGAAACGGGGCCAAAAAGGGCATTTTCTGCCAGGCCCATCTGGTGGCAAGCAGGCAGGCAGCACCCCAAAGGTGCAGCACGGCTCGGGCTCCAGGCCTGGGCTGTTTCTTCCCCCAGACAGTAGCAATTATCATAATCAAGCAGTTGACTCCAATTACGCCTTCCTCTCCTCGCAGCCAGGGGATGGACACAGCCCAGGGAAAGTTCGCAGCCGCGTCGCCTTTGCATATCTTAATCTAAAATGACAGGGTGTGACACGGGGGGCCGGTGACCCTGCCAGCCTTCAGCTGTTCGTGTGGCAACAATTTCCAGCCCCAAATTACTCCCAGGCAGGGCTTGATTGGAGGTTCAAGGCGGCAGGAGAGAGAAGCCATTTAGGGGACTGAAACATTCTTCACAGCCCTATTTAAATACAATTTACATTCCAGGCTCTGCTGTTGGTGCATTGTTAATTGCACCTTGTACCTCAGTTTATTTTGTAGTTGAAGGGGGTTTTGCTTTGCTGTTGTTTTTCAAAGGCCTCCTTTGCCTGCTTTTTTCTCTTTTCCTAAGGGGCTGTTCTCAGAATACAGTCCCAGTTCCTGGAAGGGAAAATAGATTAGTGGATTTAAAGGCCAGAAGGGACAAACAGATCATCTCGGTGACCTCCTGCAGAAGACAGGCCAGGACATTTTGCTCAGTAATTCCTTTGTCTCCCGTTTGTCCAGACTTAACCCAATCCCCTGCAGTGACCAGAACACCCCTTCCAGAAAGGCTGGAGCCATGGAATCACGGGAATCTCCAGCTCCTGGGCAGCTCTTCCAGTGCAGCATCACCTGGAGCAGTCACGGGGAGATCCGGACAGTCCTGGGCTGGAGGGACAGCCTGGTTTGGTGGTGGCATCTCAGAGCTTCAGATGAAATCAGGTCCCTGCTGTGCTTGGCGCTGGAGAGAGAGGACAGAGCCAGCCAGGAATGTCACCAGCATGAAAGGACAGGCCAGTCAGGACAAAGACAATTGTGGAAGCCAAGAGAAACCTCAATTTCCAGCATTTCTTTAGCACTGCTGCGTTTATTGCCTCACCTGAGGTTAATTCAATCCAAGTGTGGACAGAAAGTCCTACACAGCTGAATTTTGGGGGTGCAGACATTTCTGTCTTCTCAGAACTGACCAAAGGCTGAGTTCTAACCTGGCCCTAACAAGGCAAAAAGGGATTCCAAAATCCCTCTTCCTCAGCCATGCAGAAAGGGTGGCTGCAGAGATGGAAAATGGATTTTGAATTTCCCAACGTGGATGGAATTTCAAACCTCAGCTCTGCTTGCAAAAAAAAAAAAAACCCAAAAAACCAAAAACCCAAACAAAACATCTGTTGGGGAGCAGAGGGGTGAAATGCTGCAGAACTTCCCACTCCTCTTTTCCAACTTGTTGGAACAGCCAAAGTCTCTCCAAGTGCTCAGGATCATTTCTGACTGTGGGCTTCCCACCAGGATAAAAGCCAACTTTGGATCCTGGCAGCTGGAGCTGGGATCCAGGAATCTCTGCTTTAGGAATGCCCTGAGAGGTTCAAATGTAGTTTGACAAGTGGGATTGTTCAATCTGGAGAAGAGAAGCTTTGAGTGACCTGATTGTGGCTTTCCAGCGCCTGAGGGAGCCGACAGGAAAGATGGAGAGGGAATATTTACATGGGCCTAGAGGGACAGGACACAGGGAATGCCTTCAGACTGTCAGGGGGCAGCGTTAGATTGATATTGAGAATAAATCCTTGCCTGGGAATGTTAGATTGATACTGAGAATAAATCCTTGCCTGGGAAGGTGAAGAGATCCTGGCACAGCGTGCCCAGAGCAGCTGTGGCTGCCCCTGAATCCCTGGAGTGTCCAAGGCTGGGTTGGATGAGGCTTGGAAAACCTGGGATAGTGGGAGGTGTCCCTGTGGCCGTGGCATGGAATGAGATGAACTTTAAGGTCTCTTCCAACCCAAAGCATTCTGTGATTCTTCTGCCATCCAGGTGGCAGCCAGGAGGGAGGCAGAAACCTTCCCCCTGGAGCTCCTGCCCCCCAGGCCAGGTGTGATTCTGCCCCAGGGACACCCAGCAGCACCGCCAGGCCAGAGCCATTTTGGCAATCTTTTCTTTGAGCCCCATCTGCTGGAGTCCCACGATTTCGTGACACATTTGATCTTTCCCTCATTTGTTCCTATTTCCAAAGCCCCCCCACGAGCCTTTGCAGAAGCCATAAACCCCAAAAAATGAAGTAAAATGATCAAATTGAGGAATTTCAGGACAGCCCCATGATTCCACAGCTCCTGGGTGTTGCTGGCTGGGAATCCCTGGCGCTGCCACTGCTGGAAGGAACCTCCAGGGCCTGGTTCTCATTCCCATGGGCTCCCATGGATTCCCTGCTCCGGCCACGCCGGGAGCTGCTGCCACACAAAAAGGTGTGGGTGTAAATGACAGCTAAGCTCACTTGACCCCAGCCAGCCTCCTCCTAATTTACTCCAGCTCTGGGGAGGTCTGACTCAGACACCAGCTCTGCAGAACTTGACGGAGAGACAGACAAATGTACTCCCCAACCTGCTGCTGCTCCAGAGGCCTCGGAGCCAATTATCCCGGTGATCTCACTCCTCCCTTCCCTCTCCTCTCTCCCCCTTTTCCCCATCACGTGCCCGCTCCCTGCACACGCACGTCCTCCTGCAAGGGGGGGAAAAAAAAGGGAAAAAAAAGCAGCGCCGTGGAGGAATGTGAGGGTTTGGGAGCCCCCTGAGAGCAGGTAGATCCATCTGAGCAGCGCCTGCCTCCTCCGAGGCGGGAGGAGATCGGTTTACATAAGTGCTTTGCCATATGAAGGAATAATTCGGCGGTATTAATAGAGGTTAAAGTTTCCCAGGAATCCCAAACAGGCCCCACAGACACAGGTGGGTTCTTTCACTCGCAGGGATGGGTGGAGTGACACAGCTCCGGTGGGGGTGCCCAGGGGTGGGCACTGCCAGAGGGGTGAGCCATGGGGTGAGACCCCAGAACCTCCCTGTGGCTGTTGGGGGGACAGGAATGGCCAGGCAGGGTGCTGGGTGTTCACAGCATCGCGGGATGGGTTGGTTGGAAGGGAGCTGGATCATCCCATTCCATGCCCTGCCACCTTCCACTGTCCCAGGGTGCTCCAAGCCTGGTCCAGCCTCACCTTGGGCACTGCCAGGGATCCAGGGGCAGCCACAGCTTCCCTGGACAATCCCAGGGCCCCACCACCCTCACAGGGAGGAATTTCTTCCCTTATCTGATCTAAACCTGCTCACGTTCTTATCTGGGAGGGAGGAGCCGAGTTCCAGGTCACATTTGGGATCAGGAAGGGGTCTGTGTAGGACACTGGCACACACCCAGGCAGGGACACACTTGGGATGAGGCTCGTGGTGTGTCCCACTGAATCCCAGGACTTCTGAGGCTGGAGAAGCTCCTCAAGGCCATCCAGTCCAAGCTGCCCAGTCCCTACTTTGTCACCAGCCCAGAGTGTGACATCCATTCCTTCCTTGGGCACCTCCAGGGATGGGGACTCCAAACCTCCCTGGGCAGCCCCTTCCATTATCTGGCCACCCTTTCCATGAGGAAATTGTGAATTTCTCCCAGGTGGAGCCCACCCCAGACGAGATCAGCGATGTGTGGAGAGGGCTGTGCCAGTGCCACGCTGGGAAATTCACTTTTCCCGAGCTCAGGTGTCACAGACCAACCTGAAACCTCCTCCTGCTTTGGCACAAAGCCCCAGCTGGTGTCCAGCCATGATCCAGCTCCTGGAGAGGTGGCTCCGTGCCAGCTAAGAGGATAAACCAGCATGGAGCACAGAGAGGGGGCGACAAGAAGAGCCTGGCGAGCCCAAATCCCCCTTTGTTTGGATTAGGATCCCAGATAATGTTGCTGATTCTCCAACACGGAGATTTTCACAGCCCAGAGAGTTTTACACCACCCCAAAAATAATCAGCTCTCAGACCCCCAGTGGTTACTGAGCTCTCACCCTGCAGACACACACAGGACCAAGCTCCAGCCCACCCTACCTGGACTGTGCTGCCTTGCATGGATTTGGGATTTGGCCCAGAGCCTTGGGATCACAGCCCTGCCCGGAACATGTGGCGGCTGCTCTGCCCCAAAAGGGACTAACAAAGAAATAAGAATATTTGTTAATTTTTTTTTTCCACTGCAAAGCAGCTAAACCTCCTAAGACACTTTTTCCAGACATCTAAATCCTTTAAAAATATTCTCTAGACTCCATAAAACTTACATTTTCCCTGGGTTCTCCTGTGAGTTATTAAAAAGCTGAAGTCCCTACCTTAAGAGCTTAGAGCTTGGTCATGAGCAGAAAGCCAACAAGGTGGAGTGGCACCTCCTTGTGCATGAGAGACAGCCCAGATTGGTGGGGAAGAGCTGGGGATGCAGAGAACAGCCCAGCCTGGGGGTTTTGGGGGTATCCAGGCTGGGGCAGAGGGAGGGATGAGTGTTTGGGATCACTGATGGGCACAGCAACGTTTGGGGCTGTTGGAAAATTGTTACCGCGTCCTCAGTGTTTGCTCTTTTCTCAACAAACTCTCGGCAAAGTTGGATTTTAATGGCATTCGGTTCGGTTTCTACCAAAATCAAGTTTTATTCCCAGGAAGTCTTGATACACAGGTCAGAAGAAAGTTTCTGGATGCTGTTGTCCGTCCATCCATCCATCCATCCATCCATCCATCCATCCATCCATCCATCATCCATCCCCAGCCTGCTGTAGTGACAGGACAAGGGGAATGACAGAAGATCTTACAGAGGGGACATTTAAATACCTGGGTGTCCCTGTGAGGTGGGCAGGCCCTGGCACAGGGTGCCCAGAGCAGCTGTGGCTGCCCCATCCCTGGAAGTGTCCAAGGCCAGGCTGGAAGGGGCGTGGAGCAACCTGGGGCAGTGGAATATTTTAGGGGGTGGGACTGGAAGAACATTCAGGCCTCTTCAAACCCAGACCCTTCTGTGATTCCATCCCAGCTCAGCACGGAGGGGCTTCAGACGGAGCCAGCGCAGGGTGGATTTTTCCATCGCCGCTTTCCCAGATCTGTGCTCCAACAAGGCTGGAATCAAAGGGATCTAAAACCCTCCCTGCTTGCCTTGAACATCACTTTGTCTGGGCCGTGAACTCAGCAGCTCCCTCGAAGTGCTCGCCTCTCACTTTTCCCCTTTTTTCCCCTTTTTTAAAAGCTTTCCCTCCCTGCTCTTCCCCGGCTCCCTCCCCGCAGCCTCCCAGAAGCACCGGCGTGTTTTTAACCCAGGCATGAAACAATCCCAGAGCCGCAGATTGTGATGTTTCAGATAACATACGGAGAATGTAAATCCTGTCAGCAAGTGCAACAGCCGTAAAAGGCTAAAATGGATTCCTGCGGATTAGAAATAAAGCACAGAAAGGGCCCTGTTCTCTCACTTTCCTCATCCCACAAGCTCCTCCACCCCCTCTCCTCACTCCCCTTGAAAAAAAAAAAAATCTCCTGGAAATACAAGGGGTGGGTTTTTATATTTTTTTAAAATTATTTTTTATTATTTTTTCTTTTTTTTTTTCCATCAACTTAAAAGAAAAATAAAATACATTCCAGGAAAAGGACTGCTGCTAAGAAAACTCAAACCAGAAAATGCTTAAAGATGTTTTAATGGCTTAAACACAGGGCCGGGATTGTGCCTAAAAGTTTCCACATTTAAAAATGAAATAAAAAAAAAATAAGAAAGAAAGAAAAAAAGGGGGAAAATTCAATACGAAAAGTCCCCCTCTCCCTTTCCTCATCCCACAAGCTCCTCCCCCCCCTCTCCTCCCCCCCCTTGAAAAAAAAAAAATCTCCTGGAAATACAAGGGGTGGGTTTTTATATTTTTTTAAAATTATTTTTTATTATTTTTTTTCTTTTTTTTTTTCCATCAACTTAAAAGAAAAATAAAATACATTCCAGGAAAAGGACTGCTGCTAAGAAAACTCAAACCAGAAAATGCTTAAAGATGTTTTAATGGCTTAAACACAGGGCCGGGATTGTGCCTAAAAGTTTCCACATTTAAAAATGAAATAAAAAAAAAATAAGAAAGAAAGAAAAAAAGGGGGAAAATTCAATACGAAAAGTCCCCCAGTACAAGTGCTGCTGGATTTCTTGCTGGAGTTCTTGCCGGATTTCTCTCCCAAACCATCGGATTTAAGACGGGGGTTGTTAAAGGAGCTCCGTTTAAGCAAAGTTGATGCTTCTGGTCCAAATAAAAAAAAAAAAAAAAAAAAAAAAAAGGAAAAAAAAAAAGAAAAAAATAAGAAAAAAAAAGCTCCTAAAAATAATGAAGGCCACGTGAGCGCGGGTCCGAGAGGCTGTTAACAAGCAGCTGACAAGTTTCTGCCGGAGGAATTAGCCCCTCATTTAGGAGGAGATTAGCAGAAATCTTCCTTCTCATTACGGAGCGAGCCGCGCCGGGGCCGCCCCGAGAGCCCCGGCCCGGGCTGGGGTTCAAGGGCTGCTTCAAAGCCCCCCGGGGTCCCCGCTGAAGCCACCCCATGTAATTTGTCACGACTGTGTTGTGGAGGGCAGAGCTCGGGGTCACGGCCCCGGGCAGGGCTGCGAGGGAAGCACCGGGGGTGTGAGCTCGGGAGAGGGGAACTGGGATCGGACAGCCCCGAGAGGGAGAAAAAAGTGGTAAAACAGCCCCAAAAGGGAGAGAGAAAACTGCTGAAGCGGCCCCAAAAGGGAGAGAGGAACCTGGCTCAAATGGCCCCAAAGGGGAGACAGAAAACCTGCTCAAACGGCCCCAAAAAGGAGAGAGAAAACTGCTAAAACGGCCCCAAAAGGGAGAGACAGATACGGCTCAAACAGCCCCAAGTGGGAAAGAGGAATCTGGCTCAAATGGCCCCAAAAGGGAGACAGAAAACCTGCTCAAACGGCCCCAAAAAGGAGAGAGAAAACTGCTAAAACGGCCCCAAAAGGGAGAGACAGATCCGGCTCAAACAGTCCCAAAAGGGAGAGAGAAAACCTGCTCCGAGAGGGAGAGAGGAACCTGGCTCAAACGGCCTCAAAATGGAAAGACAAAATTTACTAAAACAGCCTCAAAAGGCAGAGACAGACCGGCTCAAACAGCCCCAAAAGGGAGACTCAAACCTTGGCTCAAACAGCCCTGAGAGGGAGAGACCAACCCAGCTCAAACAGCCCCAAAAAGGATAAAACAACCCTGCTAAAACTGCCCCAAAAGGGACGGACAAACCCGGCTCAAACGGCCCCAAAAGGGAGAGACAAACCCAGCTTAAACAATCCAGAGACATCCACGGGCAGCTCCATCGAGCCTTGGCACAGCTCTGTCCCAGGGAGCAGCACCTGGAGTGTCCTGGGCAGAAAGAAACCCCAAATCCCTTCACAGAAAAATCAAACAAGGCCGAGCTTTGCCTGTGGATGTGCCCCGTTCCTGAGGGGAATGTGGACACACAGAGGCACCCACAGGCAGAGCTGCTCCCAAAACATCACCTGGGTGCAACCCAAAAATGTCCCCGTGTCCTGTCTGGAGCCAAATGTCCCACCCTGCTCCCACCACAGCAGCCCTGAAGTCAAACTTGCTGAACCCAAGGCTCTTCCACAGCTTTGAGAGGAGGAAAGTCCTCTCCTACAAAGATTCTTGGTGAAAATAAACCGGTGTGGGACAGGGGATCCACCAAACCACCGCTCTCCACCCCTTCACACAGCAGGAAGGACCTGCTGAGGCTCCAACCCAGAACAACTCAGCAGCTGCTCTGCCACCTTCTCCCCTTCTTCATCCAAAAACCTCATTTCTCTTTTTTCCACTCTCTGTTGGGGAGGGCTGGGTGGTTGTTAGGGTACTATTATTATTATTATTATTATTATTATTATTATTATTATTATTATTATTATTATTATTATTATTATTAAGAACGTGCAATCGTGTTTCCAAGCCCAGATTTCCATCCAAAAGAGTAGGAGGCCGTAGTCAGACTTCCCAGACCACGAAGACGCACGACTCTGTGGCTTTTCCAGCCAGAGTTTCCATTGTATTCTTCCCAGATGAACTTTTAAAATGTGTGTGTGTTATGTGTCAGCGTGTGCGCAAACGTGCGTGGTTTTACCTCTCTTAAAAATAATAAAAAAAGACTTTGAGAAAAAAAAGAGTGAGCAAGTGAGGCTTTCAGGAGGTTAATCACTGACCTGCTGCCAAGTTGGATATGTGCATGGAAGGGGGGAGTCAAGGGTTTTAATCCCAGTTTTTGATAAATAGAAGACATTCTAGTCATAATAAAACGTGTTTTACACTTGAGGGGAGGAATAAGGGGGAGAAAAAAGGAAAGTTTTGGCCAGGCACTGCGAGCTCCTGAGCCCAAACAATGAGGTTCAGAAACATAACTGTAACGCATTAGTAAATTGACAATGAAATTGCAGTTACTTCACTGGCTCTTTATTAAATAAACACAGCCCGAAAGGGACCTGTCTGCCCCGGAGGTATTTGCAGAGGGTTCACGTTACAAACCCAACACCGGCACCGCTCCCCCCCAGAGCAAACACATTCCAGCCGGACCCTGCGAGGTGGGGCCTGGCTTTTCCCCCTGTCACTTTTTCCCTTTCGTGGAGATCCAGGGTTTTACAGGCTCTGGAGTTTCACCCCCAGCCACAGCTCAGCTCAGGGAGAAAGGGCTGTGGGAAGGGGGCATTCGTGGAGCAGCCCCTTCCCACACACCTGGCCCTGTTCCTGCACCTTCAGAAAGCTCTGGATCTCCTTCCCATCCCATCCCAGCTCCTGGTGGCAGTTCTGCTCTTCCCAACCCTTCCCACTGAATCCCAACAACAAAAATTTCCAACCAGCCGCCACGGAGCCCTTTGCAGCCACAGCCCCAAGCAGTGACCACCAGCACTTCCCACTCAGCAGCTGCACTAAAGGGGCTTCCAGCAACATCTCCAGCCCTGTCCTGCTCTGGATTGATCCCATCAACATTCCTGATGCTTTTCCAAAGCTTTACCCACAGCCCTCCAAGGCCGCAGTGGAACCGAGATCCCCCACGATCTCTCCGAGGAACCTCTGGAGAGCCAGCTGGAGCTCCCACACAAGGTGAAGCCACCTTACAAACCCTTCACCTGCAGCTCTGCCCGACTATTCCAGCCAAATCCCAGCCCCATTCCGGCAGGGAAGCTGGGGTAATCCATCCCCCCACACACACACGCCGGAGACAAAAGGAACGTCGGCGTGTTCAGCACCTTGCGAGGCCTTGAACGGCTGCCAAGGGCCTTTGGAGAGGGGCCAAGGCAGTCCATGAGATGTGAGGGATCGGGATTCTCAGCAGCCCATGGGGTCTGGAGCAGGCTGTGCTACTGTTGGAGCCTGGTCACGACACGCTCCCCCTTGTTCCGAGATGTACCTCCTGTGGAGGAGGCTTTTCCCCGGCAGGGATTCTCTCCCCGTCTGCCAGGAGCAGGGAAAAGCCTCTGCTCCTCTTTTCCTGCAGCACCAGGACTCAAAGGAGCAGTGGGTTAAGTGTTTTCCTGCTCTGCTGTCATCGAGGGCTTTGTGGGAAAACATCAGAGTCCCACAAAGGTAAAACGCAGAGATGGGAGGAATCCTGTGGAGCAGAGGATTTACCTGTCACTAATTCCATCCAACCAGCCTCCACCTGGACTTCAGATTTCCCCAGCTCAAGGCTCATATTTCCAAATCTTCATGCAGACGTCTGAGGTGGTGGGAAACCACACCAAAATTCCTTTTTTTGGGGGTAATTCCTTCTACACCTTCTCCACAAACCTGAGCCTTGGAACAAGGGTGAGAGCATCCCACTGAGGAGCCCCCAGGCCCATTCCCGCAGGGAGCAGCCAGAGCCAAGGGGATGAAGAGGAAGCAGAGACACAACCACTGATGGGGATTTCAGTAACATGGGAGATGAAATTGGCATGTTGTGTTTTTGTTTGTGCCGGGGAAATCAGGAGGTGAAAGCTCAGGGCAATGACGTGATGTGGATTTACACAACTCTGTGTCAAACACAGGGCTGGGGATGCTCTTCACGTGGGTGTGGGGAGCACTTGAGGGTGATTATCTGGGTTCCTCCTCTTTGTCCCATCCCCTCAGGTGTCTAACTGCTTTAAAATCCACCAGCATCAAGCTCACACCAAGTGTTTCCTTCACCATCCTGTTTTTCCATGTGAGCAAACGGTGGCATTGGCACACTGAGCCTTGGGAAGGGCTTAGAGAGGGGGGAGGCAGCAAATTCTCAGGGATTTGGGGATCTTAAAACAAGGCTGGGTGTTTCTCCCTAGGAGATGATGCTGTGGCTCCACCAGGGAGTGCCTGGAGCGTGGAGGGTGGCAGTGGGCAGGGGGTGAGCCCAGCTGCTCCAGGGGATTCCGTCTGGCCCCGAGGAATCACAGACACGGCTCCTTCCCTGCCAAAAGCAGCTTTAGTTTGGTGAGTGAGTGCAAAGGAGAGCTTTCCACAGAGTTCTTTCATTCCTATAGAATGATGGAGTTTCAGATTATTATTTTTTTTTCTTCCGACTTGGTGCAGCCTCCAAGTTTCCCTGAATTCCATGCTGGGATGGTTTTGTCTGTGAGTTACCCTTTGCAGACTGCCCAGGTGCAGCCCCCTCTTTAAAGGGGTTCTGACCCTTTCCTGCCTGGGACAGGGTGAGTTTCCAAATCCCACTTCAAGAAAAATCCACTGTGCAGTTGCCCTTTGTGGGCAAGGCATGAGGGAGAGGGACTGCGAGACAGAATTTACAGGGAGTTGAACTCTTTGAGTTTCCATCTTTTCCCCATCCAGGTGGTTCTAAGCATCGTCCCTCCTCGCAGTGGAAATCAAATCCCCTTGATTTCAGAATGCTCCCACCTTCCCCTGCCCCATTTTCCAAGCCTTCCATTGCCATCTGGGAAAGAGGGCTGGAAGCCACCCTGCAATGAAACCTTACCCTGCCTCTTTTTCCAGCCTGTCTGACAGAACAAGTCAGCTGTGGGCCTCAGCACCAACTTTAAACAACCCCCCCAGTCCAGCAGGTCAGGCCATTTTAGCATCTGTACCTTTTATTTGTAGCAGACTGTTAATAATTAAGTGATGCCTTTCATACAGACATTTACAATAATTTAACCTTGCCCTTGCTGTGTAATTTATTCTTCGCAGAAGCCAATAAAAATAAAGGCCCCATATTTCGTCCCCCTCGCTCGTTCTGTGTCCATATATATAAATATATACACACACATACAGCCAGGAGAGTGTAATAGGTTTCACATATTGTTCCATAGGTATCATTAGGGTACCAGAGCCAAGTGTCTCAGTTCATATGACTCTTTATAGGTGCCTTATAATCCACATAAAATTGAGTTTATGTTTCCTTTCCATCTGCTGATTCTAAAACAAGATGAGGAAGGGTTTTCTCGCTCTTTTTCTCTGTTTTTTTTTCCCTCTTCACTCCACTCCTCACTGAACCAAACTCAAAATTTAAAGAGGAAGCAACAATCTCCAAACTGGGCATCCTTTATTATCCATCTTTGGTGATGTCTTATCTCTGACTATGATAAGCATTAAAGGCTCCAGAAAAAAAGGTTGGAGCAAAGACAAATATCAAACCTCCTGCCCAGGGAGGAAAACCCTTCCCAAGTTTGCCATGGAATCATTTTTCCTGTTTCTAAATCCACATAACAGAACCTGGCAGGTAGATGGAATAGGAGCAAGGGAAGGGACTAAAACCCGAGATTTATTTCTTCTCCAAAAAAACCCAAAAAAACAAAAGGAGAGGAAAAAAAAAAGCACAGGACAGGGAAAAAAAGAGCCAGAGCTCAAAGTATTGGCTGCACTTCCACAGCAAGTCCTAAAGAGGCTACGCAGAGAAACAAAAGAAAAATATTTTCCCCTAAAGAAACATTCGTAAAAACACATTTATTAAAGCCCCAAAAATTCCATAACACTTCAGAGCCCCGGTGCTCTGGAGAGTGCTGGGCTGAGCACGGGGCCTGCCCTGCAGGGCCTCCCAGTCTGCCCAGTCCAACCCATCCAGGGCCACCAGCACAGCACAGCTTGGCCTGATCCTTGTGGAAGAGAGCCTAGAACCTCAGCTGGGCTGTTCCTGCTCTCCAAAAATCCCCTTTCATGCCCTTCCTGTGGGCTAACCTGCTCTCAAATCCTCTGCTTTAGTTATTCCAGCTTTTTCAGGGGAACCATGCCATGGGATGGGGCTTGGAGCAGGCTGGGATGGTGGAAGGTGTTCCTGTCCACGGCAGGAGGTGGAATGAGATGGGATTTAAGGTCCCTTCCAACCCAAACCAGGCTGGGAGAAGCCTGGAACCTCTGTGCCACACAGGGACCTGTTTCCCCTGGTAACACTGCAAAAATTTCCCATTCCATCCCAACCACAACTTTTTTTTTTCCCCCTGGATCCTCTGGAGCAGCAGCTCCACGAAATCCCCCTCTTGCTGTTCCTGGGGCTGTTTTCCAGCAGGAGGACAGGGAAGGACAACCCAGACCCCTGTCCCCGGCAGGGCTGGCTCAAAACTGCTCCGTGGTCCCCGTGAGGTGATGGAAAACTTTCCCCAGCATCAGGTGTGAGTGTGAGCAGCTCCAGTCCCACCCCGAGCAAGTGTTATAAACACACAGGCACAATCTAAATATTTATGGCACATGAAATCTCCCGTCTGCTGTTGCTCAGCGCCCAGAGCCGAGGAGGGAGGGGGAGTTAAGAGGTGATTATTGTGAGGGGCCTGTAAACCCAAAATGAGGGATTGAGCTGAGTCCAGTGCCCTGGAATGGTCACTGCACCAGGGCCAGGTGTCAGCTCAGCTCCCTGACAAGGATCTGAGGGTTTGTCACCGCCTGGGCTGGGCTGGGCCTGGCTTCCATGGGGAAACAGCAGATGGAAAACACGGCCCTGGCTTTGTGGGCTCCTTTTCCTCTCTAGCACCTCCTGAGAGAGCGGCTGCTCCAGCTCGTAAAACCTTCCTGGGGCTGGGAAGGAGGAGCAGAGCACGCCGGGCAATTATTTCCCTGGCCTGGAGAAAAATTATGATAGAATTTGTTTTCTTATTCGAGCTATTTTTGCTTGGATCTCTGGGGGTTTTTGTTAAAGGTTGAAATAAAATTTTCAAAAAAAACCAAAAAAAACCCAATGAAAACACAAGACAACAGAAGGAGAGAGGCAGGCTGGGGAGTTCCATGTGTTTCTGGAACAATTGCCCATTGATCCAGCCTGGAAAGTGCTGAGTATCTGGAGGTGATAGGACTGTCTTGGCAGCAAGAAGCAGAGCTGCTTTAGGAAAAAATGCTCCACTTAGCAAAGTTTGGGGAGCTGGTATCGCCCAAAAAGGGCACACCAACACAAATCCTGCCCACGCTGCTCTCAGGGCCCACACCACACTCCCCCAGGCCACCACAGAGAGCTGCCAAGGTGAATGATGCCCACAGCAAGTCCTTCCTCCCTCCTGGGAGCTGCTGCTCCCACAGACGCAGTGATTCCCGTCAGGAAGGGTGACACCACACGGAGCAGTGGCATTTCAGCTCCTGCTGCCTTTGGTTCCTGGCTGGCACAACCCAGGAGAGCAGCACGTGGGCATTCGAGGGCTGCTCTGCTCTCCAGGGCAGCTGAGCCCTCAAAGTTAGTTTAACTCAGCACCAGTGATGGAGCAGAAGGCTTTGATGTTTTTTCTGAGCGAGTCCCAGGGCCAAATTATAAAATCCAGGCAATTTCAGCTCCAGCTGGGAATCTGTAGAGAGTTTCACCTTGATTTGTGTAGGTGATGTGAGCACAGGCCGCAGACAGGGCCAGCAGGACACACGTGGGTCCCTCTGGGGTGAGCTCCACCAACCAAGACCTCATTTCTCCAAAACACATCTTTGTTTTTTCTCCCAGCCCTACTCTGCAAAGCCACCCTCAACTTCAAGGAAGCCCTCCAGGGGCTGCCAAAGGAGAGCAAACACAGCAACTTCCACATCCCCTGGCGCCGCGAGCGGGGCATGGATGGCTCCGGAGAGACTGCGGAGGCCCCAGCACAGCCAGGGCACGCTGGGCTTGGCACACCCGGGGCACACCGGGCTTGGCACACCTGGGGCACGCTGGGCTTGGCACACCTGGCTGGTTTTGGCATTCCTGGCTCGTGTTTACACCCACACCCAGAGCGGCGCCAGCCCCGCGCCCCGGCCATGGCAGGCCTGGCTCTGCCGGGCTTCCCCAGCACAGCCCCGCTGAGGAATTCTGCTCCCAGGAGGCTGGGAGAGTTTTTTACAGGGGAAAAAAAAGGAGTTTGCCCTTGGGAAAGGTGCTGTTTTTGTGTTTTAAACAGGCAAAGTTGGATGTCACCTCACATGGCCTAGCACACATTCATCTCTGGGACTCGGGGATTCACTGGGGCCGTCAGTGAGACAAGGGGCAGCTTTGGAACTCTTCCCGTTCCCCATTTCCCTGATCTCTCATTTAAACCTCTCCTATACCTCAACAAAGCACATTCCTCCAGGAACAACAGCCCGGCCAAAGGTAAAGCTACTGTGGACGTCCAGAAGCCTCCAGGCTACACCACGTCTGAGCTCAAGCCTCCAAAAAAGCCAAAACCCTCCAGCTCAAACTAATAGACACATCTGCCAACAGCTTCTTTTAATTTTTTGGAACCACTCTCCAGATTACTTCATTGCCAAGAAAAAGAAGAGATATTTATGATAGCAACTGGAAAGCCTTGAAATTCCAAGTCAGAGCCTCGCTGGTGTAAACTGAGGCTGCTCCAGTGAGTCAGGGGGCCACTGCCAATTCACACAGGTTGAAGTGGCTCTCTGCTCTTATCTCCTGGCTCCCCAGCACGCAGGGACAATTAAAGGCAGCTCAGGCAGGCACTCCATGAATCTCTGCCACTCTCTGCTCTGAAGTCATCCCCTTGGAAAAGAAATAGGAGGGTAAAAATGCAGGAGTGAAAGCAGACATTTGCTCCTGCCTTGAACTCGGAGCTACAGCTTCAGCAGGAAAACCAAAAGCTGGAGGGACACAGAACACCTGCTGAGAGTGTCCAGTCATTTCCTTGAATGTTTTGTTGCATAAATCAGGCAGAAATATGTGGTTTTAGTTTGAAATAGGTTCAAGTAGATTTCGTTTGTGGGTATTAAAAGCAGGTAAGGCAGGGAGAGGTTTCAGAAGCAAAGGAGCACGAGGGAGCTCTGGAGAGACAGAACTCCTGAACAGGTGCCTGGGTTTCTGGAACATTCAGCAGGTGCTGATGTCCAGCTCAGTGAATCCTGTACTTTCCTGTCCTGAAAAATGTTCTTTCCATGAAAAAACCTTTCCTGGGGTGGTTTGGTTCCAAATCAGGGCCTGGTGTGACAGGGCGTGGGTGGGATTGGTCTGTCTCTCACCTGGGTTGTGTGTGAGGAGACACCTCTGTGGTTAATCAGGGGTTAAAGAATGGACTTTGGAATTAAAAAAAAAAAAAAAAAAAACAACCAAAAAAAACCAACAAAAAACCCCAGAATTTGATCAACCAAAAAAGAAAATACAAGCTGAGGTGTGCACCAAGCACACACCAGACTTAACCTGGGAGTAACTTTACTCATGGTAATAGTTACACTTGTCTTAAACTTCACACTGGTGAAGTGATGGAGACTCCTGCAGGACCCTACAGAGCATTTTAAAAATATTTTTAAAAATAATTTTTAATGTCTTTAAAAGCCCCACAAACCAGAGGTGAGCTCCTGTCACCCTGGGAGTTTGCACCAGGAACGAGCCCTTTGTTCGATCTGAATTTAATCTCAGGATGGAATTTTATGGCCAGGACATCACCCAGCCTGAAAAGGGAGTTTATAAAGGACAATCTGAATTCGAAGGCCATGAAAGGCAGCACTTTAATCACCCATTAAAGCCACCAGTCCCTCCCAGCAAAGGCTGCTGGAGCCACTGGGCAGGTGGAAGGATCCTCACTGGCTTCAGAGATCTTGGGATCAGGCCCAGATTTTCTATGGATTTCAATTATTTTATTTCCTTTCAATCCTTATTCAGCCAGATATTTTAAAATATGCTAAATATCTGCCGTTTCCTAATCCCAAATTCCAAATTTTGCCTGGGTGTAACTGTTGTGCCAACTGGTACTGGATGAGCTCCTTGAAGAGGCTCTTCCTTGAATTTGGGATGGGATTTTCCTGTGATCTTGGTGACACTTTGATTCCTTTAAAACACTCGTCCCCTTTTGTTCCAGCCCACACTGACACTGCAGTGTGGGGATTTTAATTGTGGGGATTAACAAAAAAAGCCTTTCCAGTTATTTGGGGTTTCATTTTCATTTTCTCAGGAAGAAAAGACAGGAAAAAAATAATAAAGAGAAAATGGAAGGTTGAAAATGATTGGGTTTCGGGGGAAAATATATTTTTGGCATTGAAATGAGGAAAAGCACCAGGGTTAGGGAAAAAGCCTGAACTGAGCTCTGAAACTTTACCTTCCTTTAATTATCCAGGTGACATTTCAGACATTTAGTCTGATTTTTTTTTTTGCATCTGCATATTGAAAACACCCTTTTTAAAACACTTTCAAAAAAACCCAGCTGCTCCCGAACATTTATTTAGCAAAAAGTAAATCTTATAAAAATTCAATTGCAAAGTAGTTAAGGTATTTGAATTTTTTAATATATAGATATATATATATTTTTTTTTTAAAGGAAAGAAGAATCCCAAGAAAGAAAGTATTTGATGGCTAATAATCTCATTTCAATATAATAGGACCTTTCTTTTGCAAAGAGCAAGACAGGTTAAAAGATATAATTATGACTTTGCAAACTCTCCCAAGTGCTACGAGATCATCTGACAGTTCTGATCCCGGGCTCAGCTCTCAGAGGGGAAAAGTCTTTGTCTAGTTCGAGAGTTAAAGAGACAGGATCCCTATTCCACCCTCTGCCTACATTGCAATTTAACTGTCAAAAAAATCCAAGCTGCAAAATTGTCTTATTCCAACACAGCCAAGGAAAGAGAGAGAGGTTTGAGACTGACCTGTCAAACGCACCCTCTTTAAAAATGTATAATATATTTTAAACATTTTTTTCCAGAGGTACTTAAAGGTTAAAGATGTGCCAAAGAAGGAGGATGGATTTTTTTTTCTTCTCCCCCTTTTCGCTAAAGCTTTTTAAAACAATTAAAACCAAAAAAAAAAAAAAAGGAGAGGGAGAAAAAAAATTTCGAAATTAGGGATCATCAGTATAAAAAATCCCCTGAAGATCAAAAGGAACACATTAGAATCACATTAATTCTGATTTAAAAAAAAAAAGAAAAAGAAAAAAAAAGACAATAAATCCCCTCTTTCAATGGGAAGAGAAACTTGGAGGACATTTAAATGGTGTTTCCATTGTCAGGATGTGCAGGAAGGTGGAGCAGAGTGTCAGGCAGAGATGGAGCCACGGGCAGAGCTGGAGCCTGGTGACACTCCAGGATATTCCTGGGCTTTTTAAAGCTTGGCTTTTTTCGTGTTTCAAAACAGGGAAAGAAGGAGAGGAAAATATTTTTCCCAAGTAACCAAACAAAAGGAGCCATTTCCACGGGGGGGTTTCCAAGGAGCCACAAACAAACAATTCCCAGTCATTTTTTGACCAAATATAGATGGCAAACGGGCAGCTGGACATGGCCAGAGGCTCGTCCGTGGTGCCACCACCCGGGCACGTGGCCGTGTCCCCACACACCCCTGCCACTCCACGGGGACACAGGGGCTGGGAGCAAAGCCTGGGAGCTGCAGGAATGCCAGGCTGGGGTGTGGGAGTGCAGGATTTGGGTGTTTGTGGAATCACAGGATGGGTTGGGGAAATTTAAAAAATCATTTTATCCACCCCTGCCGTGGGCAGGGACACTTCCACCATCCCAGGCTGCTCCAAGTCCTGGCCTTGGGCACTGCCAGGGATCCAGGGGCAGCCACAGCTTCCATGGACAACCTGTGCCAGGGCCTCACTTTAAAAACTCCCATTATTCATCCTGCTGCAAGTCAGGAGCGGGACCCCCACAGATCAGGAGTGGATTCCCGTGGGACTGTGATTTCCCACCTGACAGAATCCAGGCGGGAGCGTGTTCAGGTCCATTATCCACCTCCAGCCCACCCCAGCAAACTGGGAGCTGGCACTGGGATCTCTCAGCCCAGCAGAGTATTTGGGGTCTTTGTTTGCTGCTTGTCCAAGGAGCCAGCTTGGGTTTTCCTCCCTCCTAAACTGGGATTGCTCCTTCCCAGCCATGCCTTGATGGATGGGTGACAGATTGGTGGCTTTGGGACAACAGGCTTGTGAAATGACAGCTCTCCCTGTCCCACCTGGCATTGGAGGTCATTCCCACAAGGGTTCCTCTCGCAGGCACCAAACCCACCAGGAAAAAATGGGAATCTCATCCAGGCTCTCAGCTGATCCTTCCAAGCCAAGGCTGCCAGGGAGGGCACCTGTGTGAAAGTCACAAAACCTAGTTAGGACTGAGAGCCAAAGGACAAAACCTTGGGGATTTTCCCAAATTATTGAAGATCAAATAGTCCCAATCCAGCAGCACCTGCAGACTTGTATCACCTGCACAGGAGCTGCACAGCTGGGCTGATGTTTCAGGCTTTAAAGAGCTTGGAAACAGCCCCTGATTTCCTTGGGTTTACACAAACACCAAGGCCGTGGGCACACCCAGTAAATCCACCCTGAATGGTATCAGCACAATCCAAGATAACCTGGCACCAGCCTGATAAGGGGCAGGAAAATCAACCCACCCCTGTGCCAAATCCCTGCCTTTCCAGCCCTCCTCATCCTGGCTTTCCAGGTGGGTGGGGAAATCGAGGAGTTTTGCAGCAGCAGAAATGTCAGATATGGGAGCTTGGGAACAGGGGAAAGTTGTGTGCTTATCTTCAATATTGAATAGATATCAACCTCTGCTGAGCTGGGGGTGACCAACTGAAACAAAAAAATTAAAAAAACAGGGATGGGGACCTCCTTAAAGCATCCTGGCAAATGGATTTGTCCCTCGTGCCACCCTGGGAAGTGTCACAGCCCTGATTGCCTGGGACCCGCAGGGTGACCGGGCTTTTGGGATTGCTCACTGAGAATGAAATCCAAACTGGACTCCTGCCCCAGGAATGCTGCCAGATTCCTGCTCTGCAAGGAATGATAAACCTTTGGGATGCTGCTTGTCTGACTGTGCAGAACCAGGGTGAGTCTGGGAGCTCCTCATTAAACGGCTCCAGTCCCTCTTCCCTTCCATCAGAGGGGTCTTCCCTGAGGAGCTGGCCCAGGACCCATGGGCCATCCCAAGGGCTCCCAGGAGCTCTTCCTTTCATGGATGTCTTCCCAAGGAGACAACAAAGCCTTTCCCATCCATTCCATCCCAAATTCTGCTCGGTTTGCCTCAGCTTTCCAGGGATGAGGTGGTGATGAGGCTTTCCCTGGTGTAACCAGGAGTAGGATCTGGGTCTCCTTGGAAAATTCCTTGTACCAAAGCCGAATTCCTTGTTGAAAGCTGCCAGGATTCTGTCACAGATGAACCCAAACTCATCTGCTTTGTACAGCTTCCTCTTAATCCAACCCATTTTCCAGCTCATCGTGCCTTGTTTGGGATGGGTTTGGAAGGATTTGTCCCTCTCTGCCAGGGACAGGCTGGCTGTGACAGCACCATGAGGGCTGCAGGTGTCGGGGGGGAATTCCAGCAGTGAAAGTCATGGATGTAGCTCCGAGGAGACAGAGACAGTGGGGAGGTGACACTGTGTCACCTGGTGAGAGGACAGCGTGTGACAAAGGGCACACGGTGATTCCAGGAGCACCCATCCAAAGGGGAACGGGAACCAGCAGGAGAAAGCCAAGAAATCTCAGATAAACCCATCCCTGTGTGGATTTTTCCTGTGAAAACGGCTGATCCAAACCATGGCTAGCACCAGCAGCTTTGCCAGGATTTTCTCAGGAGGGGAATTCTGCAGGGGTGTGAGGCTGGTGGTGCCAGTGCCACCCTGTCCTGGGTGTCCCCAACACTGAGTGGAGCTGCCCCAGGCTGGGCAGGGCTCTGGTACCGTCCCTGTCCCCAGCCAGGCCCCCCTCGGTGCTCGGCTCTGGTTTGGTTTGATTGATTTTGTAATTGCTCGTTTAATTGAACAGTTACGACAACACTACCAGGGAAAGGTTCCAGGGCTGGGAGGGGAGGTGGGAGGGTGTGGGGGTGGAAGGGGAATTGGAGCTGGGGAAAGAGCAAAATGGGTTTTTCCCTGTTTCTCAAGATGCAAACAGAGGGAAGAGGCAGGGGATGAGTTCCCTTCAGCAGGAACTGAGGAGGAGGAGAGCTGAAAACAATAAATTACCAGGAGGAGAAGAAGAAAAATGAGAAGTGGGTTGAAAAGTGTGGCAGGGCCAGAGGGTCCCAGGGACTGCTCAGCCTCCAACTGACATCGGCTTCCTGAGGGCTGGGAGTGCTGGGATGAGGAAAATGGGCCACCGAGAAGGAAAGGGGGGAAGCTGGGAGGGCTGGGAGGGGGAACGAGCAGGGCAAGGTGGGAAAGGATCTCAGTGAAACGTGCAGGAGCAACATGGGGAGGAGGGGAAAGGCAGCCCTGAGTCAGAGGAGCTGCAGAGAGGGGAGTGGGGCAGGAGAACAGGTGAGCTCAGGAAGGGCTGTGCTGCAGAGGGACTCCTGACAGGGAAAGGGACAATGGGACAATGGGACAATGGGATATCGGGAAGGAATTGTTCCCTGTGAGGGTGGGCACAGAATTCCCAGAGCAGCTGCGGCTGCCCCATCCCTGGAAATGTCCAAGGCCAGGCTGGGCAGGGTTTGGAGCACCCTGGGATGGTGGAAGTGTCTCTGCCATGGTAGGGGTGGCACTGGATGATCTTCAAGGTCCCCCCAACCCAAACCATTCCACTATTCCATGATTCCATGTGTTATCCCACGGCGTGCCCAGCTGTGGGGCGGGCACAGCCAGCTCTGAGCTCGGTGCCAGCCCCTGGCTGGGGTGAGCGTGAGCCAGGAGCTGGCTGGGAGCGTGTCAGGAAAAGGACAGGAGAATGCAGACGGGGTCAGGGGGGAAGGTGCACGCAGAGGCCACGGTGCAGCTCCACAGCGAAGCAGCTCAGGTTTCAGGAGAGCCTGGAGCCGGGGCTGCAGGGGGACAGGAGGTGGGCTCTGCATTCCCTGGCAGGCAGCACAAGGCAGGTTTAAAGAATATCCTTCCATTTAGGAATTTGTTTATTATTCTTAACTAAGCAGCTCAGACAGGCAGCGCTGCATCCACGCTGGCTCCCCAGGAAGGCAGGGAAGGGAGGGACAGGAAGGCACATTTCCAGACTGGGGGCAGTGGGATTTGTGCCCTGCTGGGCCAGGGAAGGGGGCAAAACGCTTTGCCAGCTCTTTAGGAGAAGTGCGGAGGAGATTCAGCTTTGGGATGTGAGGGGAGCCGGGGTGGGGTCCAGCTGAGTGCCCAGCAGGGTCAGAGCTGAGCTGCTGTCCCCAGAGCCAGCAGCACCTTTGGGGTGGCTGCTCCTCTGACACGTCAGACCTTGAGATTTTCATCTGAAATTCCTCAGACACTGGAGCAGAGATTGAGAAGTGTTTTTTAGGGAGGAGAGAGAAGGGATCCCTTTTCTGTTAAAATCCTAAAATCCACTCATTCTGTGAGGAGTCACAAGGCACCAGGACATTCGTGGTCACAGAAATCCCCTCACCTGGCAGGTGTGTCCATACTGGGGGGTCAGGGCACATCTCCCACCTCTGCATTTTGAATTTCTGGACCTTCTGGAATGCCTTCACCTGCTGCAGCAATGTCAAGAACACAGCCCAGGCCAGGCTGGACATTTCTCCTTGTGAGGGTGGTGATGCCCTGGCACAGGGTGCCCAGAGCAGCTGTGGCTGCCCCTGGATCCCTGGGAGTGTCCAAGGCCAGCCCGGAGCAGCCTGGCATGGTGGGAGGTTTCCCTGCCCATGGCACGGGGTGGAAATAGAAAAGCTGTGTTTGTTTTTCAGCCCAAATGTTCCAATATCCCCGACCCTGCTGTGCAGGGTGCTGGACACCCACCCTGGGGTGAGCACTGCAGGACAGCGAGGAGAGGACAGCCTGCCCTCCCCCAGGCCCTGCGTGCTGGAAATGAGGGTGAGGAAGGTCATTCAGGATAAATCAAGGAGGGAAGCGCAGTGGGAGCCCGTGGATGCCAGCGGTGGGGGAGGAACGGCTGAGGAGAGCGGGAATGCCACACGCGGGGGAGCAGAAAATCCCAGGAATGGAAGCAGGGAAACGGTGGCAGCCAGAGCAGGAGGCAGGAAAGGTCCCTCATCCTGGCCATAACCAGGGCTGGGTGTTAACTCCCGGGATTATCCTGCTCCACACCTCCAACAGGAAACCCTGCGCTGCAAACTCACTGCAGAATGCCTCACTCCTGGTAGAAACTCATTCCCCATCCCTGGAGCATTGCTGGGAGCAGAGCAGCAGGCGGGGGCTCCCGCCTGGCCCCCCCAGCAGGGAGCAGAGAGCTGCCTGTCATCCCCTGCCAGCCCTCAGCCCGCCTCTCACCACCTCCCCTGCCACCTCTGCCCTCTCTCCTCCCTTTTGCTCCCATTCTCCACTTTCCTTTCATCCTTTTCTATTCCTCTCCCATCTCCAGGCCTCCCAAACTCATCTCACCTGTGCCCCACCAGCAGAGCTCAGCACTTGTGGCTCAGGCCGAGCCTCCAAAGCCTCTCAGTGGTCAGTCCTCCCCCAGCACGCTCTGGACAGAGTCTCCCTCTCCCCTGCTCCCTTCCCCCTCCTCTTGCTCTCCCTCCCATAATATTTTCCATATGAAGAAGCCTTCCTGAAGCTGCACACTGCCCTCTTGGCGAGTCTTAGGCGGGTTAGAGGAGACCCTGGGAGCCTTTAATCCTCTCTCCCTCTCTCTCTCTCTCTCCTGCTTTCATCCTCAGCCACAGCTGGACGCCCCATTGATGTGGAACAGACCAAACACCCGGCCCCTCACTAAGCTGCTGCTGCTGTGGGGCCTCTTGTCCTGCAGAGCCCTCAGCCCGTGCCCAGCAGCCCCTCCACACCCAGCCTGGGGGTCCCAGCTTGCCCCAGCCCCGCTCCCCTCTCGCTGCCTCTGCCCCTTCCTGAGCCACCTTTTCATCCTGAGTCTCCCCGTTCTCCCTCATCCCAGGATTGCCTTTCCCAGGTGGTTTGGGATCGATTTCCCCCGGCTGTGCAGAGCTGGGTGAGGGTGGGGGCCTGCTCAGTGTTGGGAAAACTCGTAGTTATGTCCCAGGAGGGTCTGCAGGGCTCCCCCAGCTCAGCACTCAGGTGCTCACTCTGCAGACAGCTCTGAGTTTTGGGGAGAAGCGTTTTTTAAAGCCCACTGCAGGTGAGGCAGGAATATCTTGGAATTGTGGGGTGGTTCGGGTTGGAAGGGATGTGAAAGGTCACCCAGTGCCACAGACACTGTGTGACAGCAGCTGTGGCTCCCTGGGTCCCTGGTGGTGTCCCAGGCCAGGCTGGACGGGGCTTGGAGCCACCTGGGCTGAGGGAGGGGTCCCTGCCACGGCAGGGTGGCACTGGGGGCTGTGGCAGGGGTCCCAGGTGGCACTGGGGCTGTGGCAGGGGTCCCAGGGAGGCACTGGGGGCTGTGGCAGGGGTCCCAGGTGGCACTGGCGATGGCACTGGGGGCTTGGTGCTTTCCAAGCGTGGCACTGGGGGCTCGGTGAGGTCCCAGGGTGGCAATGTGGGCTGTGGTAGGGGTCCCAGGGTGGCACTGGGGGCTCGGTGAGGACCCAGGGGGGCACTGGGGGCTATTTCAGGGGTCCCAAGGTGACATTGGGGGCTGTGTCAGGGGTCCCAGGGTGGCACCTGGAGTCGCTGCTGTCCCAGGGTGGCACCGGGGGTGGCACCGGGGGTCGCTGCTGTCCCCAGCCCGGGCACTCTCGGGCTCATTCCTGAGCCTCCCCCGCCTCCTGGCGGCCCCGCTCCGCCACTGCAGCCCCCTCTGCTCCAAAACCCACCAAAACCCCCCCAAAATCCCCAAACCCGGCCCCAAACCTCGATATTTTCAGAAAAATCTAACTCAGAGGAGCCTCCGTGGGTGCGACAGCAACCAGAGTGAACCGACTGCAATCAGCTGCAGTTCCAGGGTCTCCAGGAGGCAGCAGAAAGGGGATGGCTCCATCCTTGAGCTCCAAAGGAACTTTGGGGAATCCAAGAAGACAGGGAAGAGTCAGAGTTCAGAGAAAAGGGAAGAAATGATCCGAGTTGTCAGGAGCACAGCTGAGGAGGGAAAAATCCAAATATTTGGGATGCAGCCATCTGGAGTCAGCCTGGAGGGGAAGGACTGAGGGGAGGAATGGAGAATGGGAATGGTCTGAGGGGAAGAATGGAGAATGGGAATGGTCTGAGGGGAAGAATGGAGAATGGGAATGGTCTGAGGGGAAGAATGGAGAATGGGGATGGTCTGAGGGCAGGAATGGAGAATGGGAATGGTCTGAGGGGAAGAATGGAGAATGGGAATGGTCTGAGGGGAAGAATGGAGAATGGGAATGGTCTGAGGGGAAGAATGGAGAATGGGAATGGGCTGAGGGGAAGAATGGAGAATGGGAATGGTCTGATCTCCCAGGTCACAGTGGGTACTGAGGCATTAAAGTGCAGCGAGGCCTCAAAGAGCAGGGAGAGGCAGAGCTGGGAGGAGTGTTCAGATGGGGCTGGTGCCTCACTGGAACAGGAAAATGCTGCAACCCCAACTGTTTAAAGAGATCTTTAGAAATGCCATGGACAGACCTGATCCTGTCCCTGGGCTGGATGAAGTGACCTCCTGAGATGACATTCATCTTCTTCCTGTGATTCTAGAATTAAAATCATATCGATCCTCTGCCAGAGATGCAGCAAAAGGCCCAACTTCATTCCATTCCTGCTGCTCCAGGATGCCAGGCCCTGGATGGGCATCTCCCCACGACCTGTGCTGCCCCACAGAGCCTCTCCCCTCGGGCAGGACCTCCATGGATGCACCAAACACCATGGGAAGGGCTGAGGAACAGCTCTTGGCTCCGTTTGGAGGCAACCAGTTGCAGCAACTGAACTAATTGCAGACTCCTGGGATTTGCTCACGGGAGCCCGAGCGCGTTCCCCCTTCTCGTTACCGAGCATCAAGTGCCTGATGAGAGAGGGATTTGGGGACAAGACAATGCGGAGCTATCTAGCACAAAATGATTAGCCAGAATGTATTGTTAATAAGCTGCTTATTCACATAATTGGAAATTCTTTGCAGCCGGGGTGTCAGTGGAGTCTGCGTGTGCTGCTCTGCTGGAGCGGGGCAGGTGCCGGCCCAGGGGACCCTGCTCTGCTCCCTGCTCCTCCTTCAAGGGCAGGGAAGGACACAGGGAGGTGAAGGGGAGACAGAAAGGCTCAGCCAAGCCCTGCTGATGAGGGACACAATTCCCAGTGTGGAAGCACGGGGTGTTTGGGAGCAGGGCACAGCACAGGCCTTCTGCAGCATCCTCACAGCACCCAGACAGAGAAAGGCCAGCTTGGCCTCGAGACAGATAAGACCTGATCCTGCTCCTGCTCCCCAAAGCAGCTGTTTGGGATAGAACCAGGTGTGGAAGATCACGAGGGAGCCCCCGGAGCTGGGCAGGTGCCACCAGAGGGGGCTGTGGCTGAGGGATGCACGCACAGCAGCTCCAGGACTCACCTGGAGGCTTGCACAGGAGCACTGGCTTCGTGTGGGTTTGTAGGAGGCAGAGCTCCCCAGAGAGGCTGAGGGAAAGGAGGGAAAGAAGCCATTCCCCATTTTCTCTGTTAGCCCAGGCCTGCAAAGCACCTGGGTGCAGAATCAGCTACAGGAAATTCCTGTGACACCAAAACCCGGAACATTTCTCTGTTACCAGCCAGGAAGGAAGAGGAGCCAGGTGGATCAACCTCACCACAGGCTGGGGGGACAGGAGGGTGACAAAACAGATGCCAGCAGCCAGGCGAGAGCAGCAACAGCCTTTGGCACCAGGACAGGCCGTGCTCTGGGCTCAGCCACTTCCCCAAAAGCACCCTGACATTGCTGTCATATTAATTTTGTAACAAAACATGGGGAGGTGTTTCCGCTTGTGGCAAGAATGAGAACTCGGCACTTCCCCCCCCAGATGTGTCACTGCCAGGCAGAAGAGGCCAGGGGCACCCACGCTGGCACGGGACAGGCTGGGCAGCCCCCAGTGATGCCCCTTCCCTGGGCCCCAGCATGGCCATGGAGCTGAGAGCTCTGTTCCTGCTGCTGCTCTGCTTCCCAGGTAGGAGAAGGGCTCGGGGTGTCCCTGGGGACAGGGAGAACCTTCCCCACTTCCTGCTGCCCCGGCAGCTCCTCCATCAGCAGCCGGGCTCTGAGCTGGCAGTGCTGCAGGGCTGGCAGGGAAGGGCAGCCCCAGGTCTCTGGCTCCTCCAGGTTGATCCGTGCTGGGGGCACAGAGCCTCTCCCAGGCAGCCTTTCCCACCATGCTGGCCCTGCTCAGCTCCTCTGCGGGCAGTCCTGGGTCAGGGCAGTGCCAGGGCAGTGCCAGTCCCTCAGCAGCCCCGCAGAGAGCACAGAGCTCCCAGCACGTGGCACCCAGAGCCAGCACAGCCTCACAGCCAGGAGCCCTGGCATGGCTGGGCATGTGGCAGGAGAGAGCTGCTTCCCTGCCCTGGCTGCTTCCCTCTGCTCTGCTCCTCCCCACCACCCCAAACAGAGCAGGGCATGGTCCCCATCTGCCTGCAGGGAGGAGCAGGGACGAGGGGACAGCTGCAGGCACTGTGCCACACGTGGCTTGGAGGGCCAGCACCTCGAGCACCCTGTGGGCTTCAATCCCCAGCTCAAAGCTCAGCGCTGCCCTTCCCGTTTCCAAGCAGGTGAATTCAGCGTGGGGAAGGGATTTGGGGTTTTTGAAGTTCTTCCAGCCACCAGTGTCCATGGGAAGGCTGGAGGCAGAGTTTCCCTGTGGGGCTGTGGGCAGCCCTGCACCTTCACAGAAAGGCTGATGGGGCATTGGAAGGGGCTGCCCAGGAGATGTGGCTCTGAGTGCCATGCTCTGGGTTAGGACTGGTTGCTCTGGGTTAGGACATGGCTGGTGTTAGGACTTGGGTTGGGCTTGGTCATCTCAAATCTCAAATCTCAAAGGTCTTTTCCAGCTTTGTTGATTCTGTTTCTGTCGTGACAGCCTGGTGTTGGGACTTGGGTTGGGCTTGGTCATCTCAAAGGTCTCTTCCAGCTTTGTTGATTCTGTTTCTGTCGTGCTGTAATTCTGTGGTTCTGTGCTCAGCTCCCCTCTCCCTCACCACATCTGATCCTTCCAGGTCTCCAAGGCCAAACCCCAGAAGTCCAGAGACGACGGGAAGGGGGCACTCTGTACATCCAGTGTCCTTATGCACCATGGAGTATTGACCAGCATACAAAATACTGGTGCCTCCCCCGGGGAATTGGAGGATGCCAAGAACTCCTGCACATACACTATGAAGGCACCAGACATTCCAGTGATGAGAGAATTGAAATAAAGGATAACAGAACTAGTAAGACTGTTTCTGTCACCATGACTGACCTCAAGGCAGAGGACTCAGGCACATATTTCTGTGCTATTTACAGATCTTACCATGACTATCCACGGCTAAAGACGATCTCACTGATTGTTTTCAGGGGTGAGTACCTGTACCCCACCCAAAGCCAAGCCTTGTCAGGAAGCAGCATCACTCCTTCCCCTCCTCTGCCCCTTCTCCCCCACAGCTGAGCAGCTTCCCCTGGTCCCCCCAGCCTCGCTCCCTGCTTTCTGTCCCACACAGGGAGAGAAGGAGCCCCACAGACCTGCCTGGTCCTGCTGGCCCCCAGCTCCTGCCCCACCTCCCCCCTGCCCTGAGGAGGGGCTCTCCTGAGGGAGCTGCCCCAGGGCATGGTCTGTGCCAGGTGCCCCTGTGCCCAGCACTGACTGGGCAGTGCCCACCTTTGGTGTTTCACAGAGCTGCTCAGGTGGGAGCTGGACACCCTGACAGTGCAGTGCCCAGTGGGGAATGGCATGGCCTGGTGCCGAGGGCAGACTGAGTGCACAGCCCCAGCGAGGGGACGGACATCTTCAAAGCAGAGTGAAATGAAATCCCTGCAAGACAGAGTGACAACACAGTATAACGGTCAAGGGGGTCTCGATGTCACCATGAAGAACCTGAAGAGCCAGGACTCTGGTGTGTACTGGTGTGCACTGGGCTCCGAGCGCACCCCGAGAATGGAGATCGTGCTCTCTGTGTTCAAGAGTGAGTACCTGCCGTGTCCTCCGTGTCCAAGGGTGGGATTTTACTGCACTCAGTTTCCTACTGCACTCAGTGTCCAAGAGTGAGCCCCTCCTGGCAGCCAGGTGTGGGTGGGGGCAGGTCTCAGCCCAGGTGATGCCCATCTCTCCCTGCCATCCCTGCAGCACACACAGTGCCAGATGATCCCTGGCACCTTCGAGCCAAAGCTCAGGCATGGTCCTTCGTGCTCTGTCTGCTCCCAGCAGAGGCTCAGGGGAGGTTCCTGTGGGTCCCACAGATGGGGATGCCCATCCCAAGTGCCTCCCACAGGGCCAGACCTGTGGCTCCAGCACTGGTTCCCACTGGGTGCTGCTGGGACCCTCTCCCATGCCAGGCACTGCTCTTGCTCTGACCCCACAGCCACCAACCCTCCCAGACCCCATGGGCTGAGTGTCCCACTCTGAGGGAACCAGAGGAGGGGGACAGGACCCCCACATTTATGACATTTCTGCATGGGGAATCTGGGTGCAGTCCCCTTCTGCTTAGGGGAGGTGGATGCGCAGGTGGAGATGTTTGGGTGGAGATGGAAGCAGCTCCAGGGTATTGCAGTGCTGGGGAGACAGTGTCCTACTGTGGGATCCCACTTTGGGGTGTCAGCACACATCCTGGGTGTTTTGCAGGGACCCAGAAGCTCACAGCCAAGGAGTCAGGCAACGTCACTGTCCAGTGTCACTACAAGATCTCAGACTACAAGGATGTCAGCAAAGCCTGGTGCAAAATCAAAGAGGGGAAAATGTGCAACGTGCTGGTGACCACCAGATCAGAGTCCCCAGCAGGAAACAGCACGGCTCGGGGGGGTGTCAGCATCCAGGATGACACCCAGCAGGGCATGGTCACCATCACCATGGAGCAGCTGCAGGTGCAGGACTCGGGCGTGTACTGGTGCGCGCTGCAGGACGGCTCCGCTCTGCTCCGCATGGAGGAGGTCACGCTCAGCGTTTCCAAGGGTGGGTGTGGATCTGTCAGGACACGTTTGTGGATTCCAGACTCCCAGCCCAGCTCACCCCACCTCCCACCTTGCCCGTGTTTGCCTGCCCAAGTTTTGGATCTCCTGGTGGCCACCACCCTGTGGAACAGCAGCAGGGATGGGAGCAGATCCACATCCCTGCTGTGCTGCTCCTCCTTAACCTGGGAGCAGCTCCAGCTGTCCTGAGAGGCGTTTCTGTCACTCAGTGTCTGATATCAGTTCTTTAGAGTGACTTTATAGCCCCTTTAGAGTGATTCATCCTTTGGCTTTCAAAGACCTTCCATTGGGTTGTCAAGGGAACAACTTTAGAGTCGGATTTTACAGATCTGTGACTTGTGGGGTCTCTGTCAGACAATGTTTTAATGGCAAGGGAAGGCACTGAGGGCGCTGGTCATGGCAGAGCAGCCCCAGGCTGCAGCCTGGCTCTTGCAGCACTAAGAGCAAGCAGTGCAGATGATGAGAGGGGACACTGGGATCTCTGGACAAACTCAGGGGATTTGGGAGCATGGCCATGGGAGCAGCAGGGGCAGGGGTTTCACTGCTGAATGCAGAGCAGCCCCACAGTGACCATTCCTCTCCTCATGTCTGTGATTGCAGCATTGCCTCCAGGAGGTTTTCCAGACTCTGAAGGCCAAAGTCAAGAGACTCTTTTGGGCAACAGGTAAGGCTTGAGAAGAATCTCTGAGCCTGAGCACTCACAGGTTACTCGTGTTGTACACCTGGGACACGCAGGCCCTGGGCACTCTCCCTCCTGCCTGTAGAGGAATTGGGTATGACAGGATCCTCACCAAAGGTGGCCTCTCCTCCTCCAGCTCTGCCCTAACCCTAATTCCAAAGGAAGAGGCAGATTGGTAAAATTGTGTCACAGCCTTCTGCAGGTGCCTCTCTGCTTCTTTATCGTCTCACTTCTGCACTTCACATGAACAGAACCCTCAGATTCTGCCCCTCAGCCTGGGCTTTGCTCCCTCCTGTCTGAGTATTTAACAATGGGACAGTCCTTGGCTGCTGGTATTCCATTTACCAGTTAAATGTGAAGGATTTTTCTGTCTTTGTGCATCTGCTGTCATCAGTGCTACAGCAGCACCTAACAGCAGAATCATCCCTGCTCCAGAGAGCCTGGAATTGTGCTTGGAGCTCCGAACAGTGGCTTTTTCCTAAAGCCTGGAGAATGGTTTAGGAAAAGCTCAGAAGATACAGCCAAGTAGAAAAATCAAGAATCAGGAAGCAGAGAAGTTCCCCAGTGCCTCTTTTTCCCTTCTGAATCAGCAGGGACTTGCCCAGGCTCATAGATGGAGGACCCTGCAGGATCTGCAGGAGATCTTGCAGAAGAACCAGACCCTCCTTCCAAGTGCTGAACTGAGCACATAAAACCTGTCCCTGTCCCTCTTTTGGTCCCTGTTTGGTGGCGGGCTGTTGAACCATCCCAGGCTGGTAACTGCCCTCCTCTCCTCCAGCTGCAGTGGGAACACCTTCCTCATCCTGTCCGTGGTGCTGCTCATCCTGCTGCTCCTGGCCCTCCTCACCTCCGTCGTCCTGGCTGTCAGGTACTCCAGGCTGCTGCTGAGAACAGGTACGTGGGGCTGGGGTTGTCCCAGGCAGGGCCTTCCCTCCCTGCACCCCAGCTGAGATCAGTGCCCTGGGAAGGTCAGGCTGGCAAGGCAGGCTCCTCCCTGCCTCCCCTCAGAATAAATCTAACCCAGGTTCCTCCAGAGCCTGCACGGGGGTGTGAACACCTTAGAGGAGGAGTAAAGAGAGCAAAGTGTTCCCCAGGCCCGGGGCAGAGGCACATCCATCTCTGGGCAGTCCCACAGCCCTCCCAAACCTCCTCAGGCAGAGCTTTTCATGGATTTCTCCTCTAAACCCTCATTTTGCCTCATTCTAAAGGTATCAGAGAAGCAGAGGACACCAGTGACAGAGCAGAGGGCACAGCACAGGTAAGGAAAACGCAACATTTCCCACACGGTGCCAAACCCCTGACCAACAGTCTGGGAGGAACTGTCAGCCCCAGCTGCTGAAGAGCTTGGAGATCAGTTTGGTTATAAACAGGAGGGAAATGGTCTTTAATGGCAGCAGAGAGAGGAATATTCCTGGCTGGAGACAGAGGGGGGTAATTAATGCAAGGAAACTCCAGCGGGAACAAACCCAGTGGAGCAAATTCTAGTAACCCTTGAGAAGGGACTCAAGGAGTAGCAAGCAGGGTCAGAGCATGAGGCTCCACCTGTATCCAGGAGAGGTGGTGAAGAAGAGAGTTCTCTGCTCCTTCATCTCTGTCACGACCAGAGGTTTTGACAGCTTCTCCTTTCCTTGTGGGAAAATCTCAGCAGCGGTGGCCCGGCACTGACTCATGCTAACGAGTGTTTTCCCTTTCTCTTGCCAGCCTGGCAGCACTGGGAGGAGGGAAAGTTCTCAGGATAACAGCAAAGGGCCAGCATACATCAACCTGGATGTGCAATCCCACCCCAACCCCGAGGATCCTCTTTACTGCAATGTGGAACTGAGTCAGGCTCCCAGGAACCCCCAGCATGTGGAATACGCCGTCATCGCCTTCAGCCAGTCCCCAAGGACCGGCAGGGAGTGAAGCCCAGAATCCCAGACAAGCCAGAAATGGGAGGAAGGAACTGGAATACAGAGTGGGAATGAGGACTAGGAGGTGTGTGGATGGACAAGATGAGTTTTGCTGCTGTGTGTGTGGTGTTGCCTGGGCATTTTCAGCCCTCCCTCCTGTTTTAGGGCCAGGCAGAGGTTTTGCCACACTCGTGGCAGATTGTCTCGGGTCAGGAAGAGCTGTGGGGGAATTCCACAGATCTCCTGTACATTGCTTTTCCAATTCCATTAAAGTGCAGAATCTTGGAGAGGCAGGTGTGGAGGCCTGGCCTTGTGAAAAGGAGCAGTGTGGACACAGTTGGGTGGGATATCCCAGCTGTGTCCTGCCCCAATCCCAAGAATTCAGCTACTATGCCAAACAAACTCATCCCAGTGCTGCAGGGACTCAAACCTTGCTGTGACTGGGTTCATTTTCACGGAATCGGCTGGGGATGTGAGTGCTGGATTCTAAGAATAAGCAGAACCAGCTCCTGCACTTCCCAGTCTCCGCTGGAAACGCTCCAAATGACACATTTGATTTAGCAGTCATGTGGGGAGCAACATGAAATGAGTTTATGGGGCTCAGTTCCATTTCTCCAGGAGCTCTGGCTCCTGATTTCCCTGCCCCAAGCCCTGCTGGAGGTGACAGACCAAAGGGGCCTGAACCAGCTCTCATTCCCAGGCCAGTCACATCCAACAGGCTTCTCTTGCCAGGGCTGCAGCAGGGAGGCTGATGGAAATTTTTTGAAGATTTTCAGAGTTGATCTGACAGAAAGAAAAAGAAAACGGTTCTGGAAATGGTTCATTCAGCCCAACATTCCCCTAACAATTTGATCTTCGTGCAGTTGCACTGGGTCAAGCTTTGGAAGAGTAATAGCAAAAAACAGTGGAGTGGAAGAGACATTTTTGGGAAGATTCTTGAAGAGAATCCAGATTTGTGCTCACTGGAACAAGAACAAAACCTGCAATCAGCCACCTGACAGAATTTCTGGTCACTGTGAGGGACCATTTTCTTACCCACTAACTCGAGGAAAGGCACATTTAGGAATGGCCAGGCCTGCAGATTTGGCACCACACCAGTTTTGAAGCCAGGGTCTATTTGTACTTTCATGGAAGATCTCCAAGTAAATAAATCACCTCAAAAATTAAAAACCAGCAGCCCACCCCCATCCGTCTGCTGATATTCTGGGGGGTCTGTGGCTGCATCCCTGAGCCCCTCCAGCACTGTGGCATTGGCTGCTCAGAACCCCCAGCAGAGCTCCTGTGCCCTTTGTGCCAGGTACAGAACACAGGTGAGTTCTGGGCTTCTTTAAAAGCACCCACAGCTTCTCGCAGAGCAGTGCCCCTGCCCTGCTCTTTGTGGTTGGGTTTCAGACAAGGATGCTCCATGTACAGGCTCTTCTTTCTCCTGGGAACCCAGGGGATGATGTCCTTGTCCTCCTTCACCCTCAGGATGCTGCCAGAGCTACCAGGAGAGCCTCCCTTTCAGCTTTCCAGAAATTCCCTCCATGCACAGCTCCTGTAAATAATTTATTGTGATTTATCACCATCGTGCTTGGCGTGCCAGCGCAAGGGAATGGCTTCCCTCTACCACAGGGATGTTGGGGAGGAATTCTTCCCTGGGAGGGTGGGCAGGCCCTGGCACAGGGTGCCCAGAGCAGCTGTGGCTGCCCCTGGATCCCTGGAAGTGTCCAAGGCCAGGCTGGACAGGGCTGGGAGCAGCCTGGGGTAGTGAAAGGTGGATGGAGCTGGCTGAGCTTTGAGGTCCCTCCAACCCAAAGCATTCTGTGATTCCATGATTCCATGAAATCCTTCAGTGGGAGCAGACACCCAGCCTGTGGTGTCACCACGTGCTGCTCCCTTCTGTCTGCCTGAGCTGTGGCTGGGACTGGGCAGTGCTGATGCCTGAATTTTCAGCCCACGAGGGCAATGCCTGTCCCTGGAGAATTGCTCAATGTGCAGGATGAAAAAGATGCCAAGTTCCTGTGCTCCTTCCTTCCGGCACAGCCGGGGAGAGGAGCTGCCCATGGGCTGAGCCGGCTCGCTTCTCTCCAGCTCCTCTCCAGCTCCTCTCCAGCTCCTCTCCAGCTCCTCTCCTGCTCCTCTCCAGCTCCTCTCCTGCTCCTCTCCAGCTCCTCTCCTGCTCCTCCTCTGCTCAGCCCCATGGAGAAGCTCCTGCACCTCACCTTGGTCTTCCTGTCAGGTAAGAACCACACAAGGCTTTGAGGTCAGGTAAAGGGGGAAGGATTGGGGCAAAGCTTTCTCTCTGTCTGAAGGCTCCATCCTCAGAGTTTTCCCTTTTTTTAGCAAAGGGCCACTCTTCAAAAGGTGATCTCAGTGCTCCCAGATTTCCTCACAGGGATCCTTTGGAGTGAGAACAGGAACCACTGGCGAGAGAAGTTCTGTGTGCAATGTGAAATTGCAAAATCCTGGGTTGTTTGCATTAGCAAATGGGATTTACATAGATGCAAATGATCACAGGTGGGGCTCAGGGGCAGGGAAATGAAACCCAGTGAAGGGCACAGCTCTGAAATCCCAGACACCCGGCTTTTCCAGCTGGGAAAGGAATGTCCAGCTGAAATGAGAACCGAGGTACAGGGCCCAGCTGGGGCTGTCTGCAGCATCTGGGGATCCCAGATCCTCACAGCAGTGCAGGGAAAGGCAACAGACTCAGGCTGTGAGAGCACAGGAACCTGTCCCAAAAACTGGGATGAGTTTGGGGAAAGTTCACTGTGCTTTGCCCAGTGGCACCCAAGAAGAGAGGAGGAACACCAACAGTTTATGATCTGTCAGCAAAATTGGTTGAAAAGAGAATGACAGAACATTTTCCAGAGGGACATGAGGAAATCTTTCAGTGATTGTGTTTGAGAGATGTTTTGCAGTGCTGTTGGAATTCTGGGACTGAAGGGGCAGAGCTGGAGGAAGGAAGGGGAAATGGGAGAAGCAGTTAAAGAGTTTTGGGAGGGATTGAACAGGACTGGACTGGAGGTTCCATGAGGTAAACTCTGACTGGAACAACCAAGGGGAGCAACACGTCAGGATAAAGTCCTGTAGGTGTTGGATTGCAGAGCACAGATCCATTTTAGGTCTTCTTCAAGTCAAGCTGAAAGAACTTCATAGTTTTTAGTTTACAATCCACTTAGAATTGTTGAAATTATTGTAAGAAGTGTTATTAAAAGACTCAGCCAGCACAAAGTCCTCACAAGAGTCTATTTTTAAATTTACTTTTGTTTTATCATTACTTATGGTGTCACAGAAGCATTTTCCTTTTTTTTCAGTAGAAATAGAGATTTCCACAAATACCACACTGCACTTCTCTCTGGAAGTATTAATAGCTCAGTCTGTCGCCTCTGCCTGTCACAAAGAGGAATGGAAATTAGAAATGAGGAACCAACACAATAAAAAAAACCAAACAAAGTCGAGCAAAGACCAGTTGTCAACATGGTTAAAATTAGTAAGATATTAAAATATAAGGTAGGAAAAAAAGTTAAACTGGATTTGATAACTGGGATTCAGAAGGAACCAGTGAGTAAGACACTGGTTTGGAGGTGTCACTGGGATGAATTCCAGAATATCTGAGCCAAGATCTGAGTACAGTGGGTTGGTCATGGCGAAAGTGGACAGGTGACATCCTACAGGTGACAACCCTGAGGGTGACAGCCTTTTACAGGCGATAGCCCTGTGGGTGACAGCCTCATAAGTGACAGTCCTACAGGTGACAGCCCCATAGGTGACATCCCTATGGGTGACAGTCCTACAGGTGGCAGCTCTACAGGTGACATCCCTGTGGGTAACAGTCCCACATCACGAGACGATGAAAATGACGTTCAGTATCCCCACAATGAGGGATAGACATGGAAGAACCTTGTCTCACCCCTCCCTCTGTCCCTCTGTCCCTCTGTCCCTCGTAGCATCCTGCGCTGCAGAGAACGTCACCGTGGTGGCCGCCATGGAGGGGGACACCATTTCTGTCAACTGCTCCTACGACCCGCGGCAGTGGTGGCGGGAGAAGAGCTGGTGCAGGCAGCTGGAGCAGAGGCGGTGCCAGCACGTGGTGGGCGCCCCGCCGGCGTGGCTGCCCTTCCCCGGGAGCAGGAGGGGCACCACCTCCATCAGGGACGACGCCCGCGCCGGGCTCCTGACCGTCACCATCAGGCGCCTCCGCAAGGAGGACGCGGGGCTCTACCAGTGCAGAACGGATTTCCTGGGCCAAACAAAGAGCCTGAGGATGGTGCAGGTGGAAGTGCTGGCAGGTACGTCCTGGGGCTAAGAGTTTGGAGGGTTCTTACTGGAATTTCACAGGTTCCTATTGGAATTTCACGGGTTCCTACTGTAATTTCATTGGTTCCTATTAGAATTTCACAGGTTCCTATTGGAATTTCACGTTTTCCTATTGGAATTGTACGGGTTCCTATTGGAATTTCACGGGTTCCTATTGAAATTTCACAGGTTCCTACCGGAATTTCACGGGTTCCTGTTGGAATTTCACGGGTTCCGATTGGAATTTCATGGGTTCCTACTAGAATTTCACGGGTTCCTACTGGAATTTCACTGGTTCCTATTGGAATTTCATGGGTGTCTGCAGCTTCCAAGGGCCCACTTGAGTCAACATCTACTTTTGTCTCACTCTAAGGAAGTCCTGTGTTTCACTGTCTCTTTTTATTCCTGATTTTCAGCAGCGTGACCTCACTGTTAGAGGGTATCTGACACGTCACCTCTTTATTGCTCCCAGTGCCCTGTCTCACCTGGGTTACCTGCCCAGCTGAACGTCCCCCAGAAACATCTGCAGACTAAACTGTTGTGTTTCCATCAGCAGCTGACCTGGTGACCCACGTGCCAGAGGAGCCCAGAGCTGTGCAGAGCATCTCCAGGTGAGCCCAAAACTCCTCGTGCTGAGATCTCTAATCTTCCTAGGACTTAGGCAACACTACAAGAAATTTTTTTAAGGTTGGACCATCCACTTGATGGTTGCATCTCTGGTTCCCCACAGGTCCTCTCCTGACGTGGATTTCACTGTTTTCTACATCCTGGCTGGATTCCTGGTGGCCAAGTTCATGGTGGCTGTGCTGGTCGGGGCTGTTGCCCACAGCAGGAAGAAGAGGGAGAGAGGGCAGAACGCAGGCCTGGGTGAGCAGCAGGTGCTCCCGCTCCCTGCTGACCTTGGACATGATGGAATCGGCCTCTCCTGGGAGAGCTCTGCGTGAGCCAAGCCAAAGGGAATCCATGGAAAAGGCAAATGAGGGTTTGCCACCTGCCATAAGCAAAGGATCACTACTAAACACCGGTCTGGAAGAACTGGAGAGGGAACGTCCCCATCTTCTTTGTCACCTCTTCCCCTTGGCACCTCATCCCCAGGCAGTTATTCCAGACATCATTCCCAGGACCATTCCATCACGGTCTGAACTGACACCCATCAACTTCCTGTCACCTCAGGTGACAGATTCTGCCTTTCCAAGGTGAGGAAGAGCAGCTCCCACAAGCTGCTTTGGACTGTGGGGATGCTTGGAGAAAATCCCTGTGGAAATGCGTGAGGAACTGCAGGACACACCAGGAAAGGGATGTGGTCTCTTTGCATCTCTGAGCCAGCTTCTCCTCCCTGAAGGGACTTTGTGAGCACAGGAGCTGTCTCTCTGTTGCTCTCCCTGTGTTTTCTCTCCCATGTGGTGGTTGTTCATCCCTCCCCTCTGAGCTGCACTCAGCTCTCCCAGGCTCCAAACCCATGGGCACTCACGTTTCTTTTTCCCTGCAAAACTAAATAAAATCCAGCTGATTCTCTGGCTTGGTGTGGATTTCCTGCAGGACACCAGGTGACAGTCGTGTCCCAGAGCAGAGGTGATGCTTGGAACACCCTGGAGTGTTTAGAACACCCAGGAACATCCAGAGCCAGCTCTGTGCAGGAGCAGCAGCTCAGAGCCCAACCTCTCATTGCCCACAGAAGCAATGGCTGAAATTTGCTTATTTTAATTACACTTTTGGGTTCCCTTTTTTAGAGTAGTTCTGTGTTTTGTCCAGAAATTGAAATTCATGGTGGCACATCTGGCAACCCTTGTCCTTCCGAGGTCTTTCCCTCCCACCACTCTGAGGTTTTCAATCTTAAATCAGCAACTTTTGGAGAAGAAAATCTGTATTTGTTGCTTTCTCCTGGTCTAGACAGTGACTTGCTGTATCTGCATCCACAGAGAGAAATTTGTCATCTGAAATAAAAATATCTCCAAGGAAATAAAAAGAAATTAATCAATAACTTACTGATTACCATCAAAAACAATGAATGTAATTTGGGAGAATTGTATTAATCAAAACCAAAAGGGTTTGGGGCAGAAATATTTCTGGGGCTTGTTCTGTCCTTCCCTTCCCCAGTTCCCTCTGTGCTGACGTTGGCTCTGCTCCTGTGCGGGGTGACCTGGACACTCTGTGGGGGTTGTTTTTTCATGTCTTCCCCCCTGATGAAGGTTCATCAGAACTTTTGGGGCTGTTTGCAAAAAACAAAATAAAGGAACTCCGTGTCCCTCAGTGCTCCCATCCTGTGAGAGCCAACAGGAAACTCCAAGGCTGTGTTTGGTGCAAAATGCCGTCCCAAATTCCAGGTAACTCTGATCAAAGTCTCATTAAAGCTCACATTCGCTTTCACCACACATCCCCTCTGCTCTTCCCCAATTTCATGAGACAAGGAGGAAATATTTCCGTCTGTAGATGAACCAAGGGTGATACCCAGAAACCAAAACCACTTCACTTAAACCACCCAGCTCGGTTTGGACCCAGCTGCTGAGGGTGGTGATGGGGTGAGGGAAAAGGAAGACCTGGAAGCACAATTCCCCTGGAAAATAACTGCACTTTTCTAACAGCACAGCACCTTGGTGGGCAAACCCAGAGGAGAGCTGTGGTGCATTTGCTTTTCCAAATTACTCTCTTTTTTAAATAGCAGGGAGCTATAAACCCAAATACAGGAACTGCTTGTGTCTGTCAGCAACTGATACAGCAACACAGCCAGGCCAAGTGAGCTCCTTCCTCTGGACCTAAATATTCACAAAAAATTATTAATTACTGCCTATTCTGATGAGATTCAGCAAAGTGGTAAAAATCTGCTTTATTTTAAACCTATGAGATTTTTCCTGGGCTTCAGAGAGACAAGTAATGCATTTGACATGTTCTAATAACCAAGGGGCTTCTTGGAAAATATTTGTCTACTTTATAGTATCAATTGTCATCAGCTTGAGCTCCCGGGGTGGAATTTACACTCCAATGCATTGATTTGTTTTACAAAGAAATAACTGTATTTCCATGTTTGTTGTTTATTAACACACACCTGTCCTCCAGGATAAATCTAGCTTGACTTTATTACAAATTACACCCCTGTTGATCCAACTACAGAATCCTGTTATCACAGTGATATAGGCAAACATCCCTCAGGGATTATGGATAAATCCCCAAATTCAGCTGACTGAGATTTCCCTCTTAATTCAATGAGCTAGAGACTGAGGATGCTGAACAGGACACAAAAATGGGTTTAATTTTTGGATATCAAGATTGCAGGAAGATCCCAGCCTGGATACTGGGTGGCAGGGGAGGGAAGGAAGGTGGAAGGGGAGGGAATACATCCATGGATTGGATAAACTCTGCTCTGGGAGTGATTATGCAGTTCTGAAGGTGAGGATGAGAGAGAAAAGTAAATTCTTGTTGACTGCTTTGATGTGGCTACACAACACCAGGTTTTTTTTACCATTATATCCAAGATTATTTTATTATTCTACTGCAAATTGTCTGAAAAAAAAAAAGCTAGACAATTACATCATAATAGCTAAAGAAACTGATTTCTGACTTCCTCAACAGGCTTGCGTGATTGTTCTCCTCATTTCCTATCCCAGCTTCCACTCTGATCTTACATACTGTCATTTCCTTCTTTTCTTGTTTGTTTGTTTGGGTTTTTTTTTTTCTGGTCATCACTGTATTGACCAATTTGGGAAAGAATTCGTGACTGCCAGCTTTGTGCTCTGGGGGTTTTGAGATGGTGCAATATTGGTGTAGAGTTTGTACCATTAACTATTTCTGATATTGCAGTGAGTGTGCAGTTCCAATCCTGGGAAGAGCAGCGTGCCCAGAGGGATTACAGGAGACTGGGAAATTCACTCTCTCTTAAAGCCTTCAAAGCCCACCCAATCCTCCTAAGAGGAAAACTCTTTTTGTGCCAAAACACAGAAATAAGCTCATTCTGAGGTCTTCATTCAGCTGAAAAAAAGATAATGACAGGATCCCTGGCAGTTGGGGATGAGGTGGAATCACCTTCCTGGGAGGTAACCTGGAATATAAAGGGATTAAATCTTGGAAAGAAGGGCAGCTGGGCACGTCAGGATGGAGTGGTGCAGATACAGATTCCATCACCACTTCCACCTGGAATATAAAGGGATTAAATCTTGGAAAGAAGGGCAGCTGGGCACGTCAGGATGGAGTGGTGCAGATACAGATTCCATCACCACTTCCATGGACACTCCTGGTGCTCCAGCACAGCTTCCAGCTGACTTCAGGGATAATTACAGAGCACTGTAATTACATGAATCCTGCAGGAGGTAATGGTGCATCTCCATGAGTGCTGCGCCCACAGCTCTGCCAGGACATGGAGCCACTGCCAGGCACATTTCCCATCCCCTTCCCGGCTGGAATGGTGGCACAGCCTCCCTCCCATCTTCTTCCTCTCCTGCCTTCCTGTCTTTCCTTTCTCCCTTTCTGTTCCTTTTTTTTCTTCCTTTTTTCCTCTTGTTTTCCATTCCCATCTCTCTGCGGGCCCTCAGGCCCGGGGCAGAGCCCTCTCCCCTCAGGCCGCCATCTTGAGGCGCTGCCTCATCCCTGGGACAGAATCAGCCCAGGATGGAGGGTCCCACTCCCAGAGACCCCCCACACCAGGAGCAGCTCTGAGGGGACATTCCGGTGTCCCTCAGTCCCCTCAGCACCCACAGCCCAGCCCTGGGGCCGCGGGAGCAGCACCCATGGGCAGCGATATGGTGGATGGGGCTGAGGGGAGATAAAAATGGCCGTGCCGGGCCCGTGAGGCACAGGGTGAGGGCAGGGGCTGTCCAGCCACCTTGGAACAGGGCAGGAGCTGTCCAGCCATGCTGGGTGAGGGCAGGGGGTGAGGGCAGGGCCTGCTTGGCCTCTTTTGGGGTATGGGGGTGCAGGGGATTTGTTTGGATACACCAGGGCAGGGCTGTCCAGCCATCCCCGGGTGAGGACAGAGGGACAGGGCAGCAATGTCCAGCCACCCCAGGTGAGGGCACAGGGTCAGGACAGGGCTGTCCAGCTGTCCTGGGTCAGGGCAGGGCTGTCCAGCTGTCCTGGGTCAGGACAGGGCTGTCCAGCCATCCCCAGGTCAGGGCTGGGCTGCCCGGCCACCCCAAAGCCGCCCCTGTCCTCCCCACAGCCCATCACAAAATCCCCAAGACACAGCAAAAGCTGCTCAGTTTATAAATTTTATTAGCTGGAGAGTGTACACAGTACTTACAATTGCATCTATTAAAGACCAAAATACACTTGAAAAAATGCGTCATATAAAAAAAATTAAAAACTTTGAACTATGTACAAACGTTGACATCACGTTAAGCTCAGGACCCTCCCACGCCCCTTCACAAAGAAAAGTTTTATTTTTCCCCTCTTGTTAACATGCAGGGCCTTAAAGCCATTTAGCATCACTTGAGGACCATTTTTTTTTCCAAATCCTGATCTTTACTCTCCTATAAATCTGGGTTTTGATGGGTTTGATGCTTCACTGCTCTGGGTCAATCAAACACATTCCTCCCAAACCTCTTCTTTCATCCTCACCCACTCTTAACTCACTCCTAAAGTGAAGGTTTTGTTCAAGTGTAGCCAATCTACAGAGAATTTTAATTTAATTACTAGGGAGGTTTGAACTGGACATGTCTCCAATTTTCACAGATTTGCCTAGAAAAAAAAAGCAGATATTTTTGGTACCATGGTGTTGATTGCTGGCTCCAACCTCACCAAATAAACACAACTTTCAGCAGTGATACACAAAACACAAATAAAAAAATGATAGGAGCACTCAGGCTTTCACATCACTATTTCAAAATATTAACAATAAGACTTCCTAGAACACAAATCTGTATTTCTTCACACACAACCTACAACAGCAGATCAGAGAACCTAGATATGAAGGGATATTGGGGAAAAAAGTTTACAAGTTCTTTAAGGAAAGTAATTAGTCATTAAAAAAAAAAATAAAACCTATGTCAGAGCAATTATCTTGCTTCCTGAACTTCCAGCTCTCAAAAAGGTGTTTCAGGACAGATTTACCATCAACTGAAGAGCAAAAAATATCACGGAGAGGGTCTTACTCCAGCACGCAAATATTCCAACAAAATGTACAGATGCTCAAAAAAAATATTTACAGTAATGCTGCAAATTCAACTAAAATCCCTTAAGGAGAGCTGCAACTTCCTGGAATGGGGGAGACCCCAGGAAATGCTGTGTGAGTTTAGGTGCCAGCTGAGGAAAACCAGCACCAACTGGACAAGGATTTAAGGCAGAAGCAACCAGAGGCCCTGATGATGCCATTGATGTCAAAAATGCCCTTGGAATTATTAGAGATAAATCCTAATTAAGGGTTGTGAGCAGAGTGTCAGATTACTCATCTAACTTGGGACAAAAACTGAAAGAAAGATTTATTTGCCTGCCAGGAGCCAGGCCAGCTCCTCCTGCAGCTGCAGGAGTCCCTGAGTGTCCTTCCCAGCTCCAGCTGTGGGCAGGGACAGGAACCAGGACTCACACCAAGGAGCTGAGCTGCATTTAGAGATCCAGCTGGCAATTCCAAACCTCTGCAGCTCCTCCTTGTCCTTCCACTGCCTGCACAGGGCATCCTTCCACCTGAACAGGCTCCCTCTTCCTCCAGGATTGCCTGCTCACAGCAAGGATCCAACATTTCTCCTCAATCTCATACTCTCAGGTTTAGCATTTTTCTTTCATCCAAAGGGAACAGAATTTTCCAGGCTGTTCTTTTGTATCCTCCCAGTCTTCCACAACTTGCTGATTTGCCCTCCACTTTGTCTTCAGCCATAAATGCACAGTAAATGGGAAAAGATGGGAGGTAGAAAATGTAATTTCCAAGCTGCATTTCCTTGTCACTTGAATTCAGCATTCACTGGATTGAACCCAGTCTCACCCATCCTTGGCAGCATTTCCTCAAAAACTCTTCACTCTTCAGCTTCACCTGGCCAGGTTCACATTCACCCAGCAACATTCCCAATCCCAAACTTCACTGCTGTGATCCAGTTTGAACTACAGGACCCAAAACCTGGAAATTCTGGGACTCCAGCAGGCAGATGATCCCCAGAGCAGCTGTGTAACTCATCAAGGTGAGAGGGAACAGGAGTGCAATGGTGAGAAATCACCTGTTAAATGCTTTTAATACTGCTCCCATTACTAAATTCAAATCATAATAGAGCAGGCTTAGAATCTAAATGAAAACTGGTCTGGGGAGATGCTCAGCCCAAAGCCAGCTGTAGGTCATGAGAAAATCCTATTTTTTTAATAATGTAAGTATTTCTCCTTTGCTAAGTGCCACTTCTGTTTTAAGAGCTTAATTTACAAAAAGCATGAAAGGTTCATCAGTATCTGCTGAGTCCTTCAGGTACCTCAGGCTGAGCTGCCCCAGCTGCTGCTGTCCTGAATCACCCCTCACTCTGGAACTGTAGAAATGATTTAGGCATCAGAAACTCCATCCCAACCATGGCCAAGTGCCACCAGTGTCACACTGAGGGTTCCCCATCTCCTGGAGGAACCATGGACTTCACTGGCAGGTGAGAAAGAAGATTTAAAAAAAAAATCCTTTGGAAGAGAGTCACTGAAAAGTTTCAATCCTTTCTAGACTCACATCCAGTTTTCTTCCAAAGCAACAAGTACTGGCAATGAACATCCAAACCCACCCAGAGACTGATTTACTGACCCAACCCCCCCACATCTCCCTCTCCCACCCCACTTGCAACAGAGACACAACACATCAAGTCCTGCAGTAATCTTGACTATTTCTAGCATTGATTGGATGGCTGAACCTTTCCCAGAGAAGAGCTTCTTTACACATTTACAAGGTGGAATTGAAAAGAATCCCCTTCAGTTTCTGCCAGGCTTGGAAGTGCAGGGTCCAGCTCAGGGAAAACCAAGTCCAAAGGGGTGAGGAGTGGATGGAATAACAAATCTCTGCTGGGCAAACCCAGCCCTGAGGTGCAGCCATTCAGTGCTGGCTGGAGGAGCTGGAATCTGTCCCTGGACAGGGCTGAGCTGCACCAGCCCCAGGGAGAGGTGGGGAAATGAAGGAAAACCAGAGATGAGCACTCGGACTCTGAATTCCCTGTGCTGGATCAGGAGAGGGCACCAAGGAAGCCTGAAAGGTTCTGTTGGTAGAGTTGAAACCTCAAGCACGTCCTCAACACGTGGTGCTTGCTCTGTGGAAAAGGACAGGCTGTGACATGGAGATTGTCCCACTCCAGGATTCACTGGACACTCTGGGCAGGCAGGACAGGCTGGCAGGAGGGATGGGAATTCCCTTCAGGTGTTTTTCCTGGGAAGCAGGGGTTAGGAGACCCTGATCATCTGTGTCATTGCTTCTTCGTTGCTTTGAGATGGATCCTGCAGACACAAAAGGGTGGAAATGACACATTTTCCCATGAAGCACAGAGAACCACACACAACCATCAGCAGGACACTCCTGCACTTCCCTTGATCTCCAAAACTGTCCTGTTTTTCCTGGGTTTTACAGGCCAGAGACACAAAAATCCTAATACCTAATGAGCCACCACAGAACCTGTTTGTTCTACTCCATTATGTCCCTTCCTTTGAAAAATGCCTTGCACCTTTTATGCAAATCAAGATGCAGCTAAGAATCAGATAGTCCCGTTTTTAATTTTGCATCAGATGTAAAGATAAGGAGTCTCTACCTTTAATTCATGTCCTGAAAGAACACCCCAGTACCCAACCAGAAAGGCTGTTTTACATACACACAATGTTTCTGTGCATTTATCCTAAGAACTACAAAGCTTCTATCCACATTATTGTCATTTAATTCCTCAGGGCAAACATCCCATGGTGTCCACAAGCAGTGACAGGAGGTTTTATTCCCAATGCTTGGAATAAATCTAAAGGCAGGGAGGGCCAAGGGGCAGCAGAAAAAAAATCAGAGGCAGTGAGGGACAAGAGTCAGCAGCCAAGCCCAAAAACCCAAACAAAGCAGCACAGCCACCTCTGCTGTGTGTCCTGAAGGGCTGAAAGGGGATTTGCCCCAAACCCCACTCACCTGCATGTGAGGGCTGTCCTTTTCCTTGGGGGAGAAGAAGCGACCCCCCTCTCCCCGTTTCCTGGCCATGGCGTGCCGGTGCCGGGACTCGTGCAGGTATTTCTGCAGTGAAGGAAGAGCAGTGAGGGAGCAGCCACCCCTGCAGTCACTGCTTTCCCAGAGGAAACTCCCAGTGCCCATCCATCCTCTGTCCCACAGATTCCCAGTCACTGCTTTCCCAGAGGAAACTCCCAGTGCCCATCCATCCCCTACCCCATGGATTCCCAGTGGAAATTCCCAGTGCCCATCCATCCCCTGCTCCATGGACTCCCAGTCACTGCTTTCCCAGAGGAAATTCCCAGTCACTGCTTTCCCAGAGGAAATTCCCAGTCACTGTTTTCCCAGAGGAAATTCCCAGTCACTGTCTCCCCAGAGGAAATTCCCAGTCCCCATCCATTCTCTGCCCCACAGACACTGTGCTGACAGTCAGTGCATGCTCACACACAGCTCCAGACACTCCCAAAAACATCCAAAATAAGCAGAATTATCCTCAAGGGACTTAAAAAAATTACTCCGATGTAGCTCATCAACAACAATAAAACCATTGTTGAGGAACACCAAAATTCTAATCCTCATTTTTCATCCCAGGTGGGATTCTGTGCCTTTGTCACAGAGCAAGCCTGTGTTAGAGCTGAGTTTTATTCTCACCCTTCTCTCTTTGGGGATTTTCCCCTCTGCTTCCAGCTTGGCCCGTGCCTGCCTCCTCTTCAGGATGCGGTGGTACTGCTTGGCATTGACATAGAGGGGCTCCTCTTCCAGCATCTCTGCTCCAGGCAAAGGGATCCTCTGGATGGCTGGGACTGAGCCAGCTCCAGGCACCATCTGTACACACAGGGTGGTTTAGTCCTTGCAGCTCACCACACAAACTGAACACAAAAATGGCATTAAAAACCCCAATACTTAAACAGAAAGTGGGTTTTGCTCAGGTAATGCAGCTGCTTAAATGAAAAGGAGCAATGAAGCTGTTCTCAAACTGCAAAACCAATCTAAACAAATCAATTCTTCATCAGTCCTGCTGGGTTTTCCTGATAAAGTAACATTTCAATACAATTCCTTGACTGTGTTGCTGTTTCTTGCACAATTAAACAGGACATGGCTGGTGCTTCCCTTTCTTTTGGGTTATCTCTTATTTCAATTTTCATTCCAGAGCATCTCTAAGCTAACACTGCAGAGCTGCTGACATCTAGTGGGGACCAGCAACATTCAAAGAAACAGGACCTGGCAGGAAAAACCTCTACAAATGATGGAAACAAATCCTAAGGGACCCTCAAGAAAACCAGAAGTGACTCAATCTATTTAAACCTTTGCTCACCAGCTCACAGCTCAGTTTGCATTTCAGTTTCTAGATTTCTGAGCTGCTGTGGGAGAAAGTCCAGAGCAAAGATCACAGCAGGATCCAGGCCTTTGAAGCTGAAAATTTGCATTGTTTAAACTTTAAACCAATGAGAGGACTAAACTTTACCCACTAAACTAAACTTACAGAGAGGGCTGACCATGGTACCTCAATCTCAGACAAGAGTTTATCAGAGAACCAGGGATGGGTTGGAAGGGATTTTAAGGATCACACAATTCCAACCTTTGCCATGGGCAGGGACACCTTCCACTATCCCAGGGTGCTCCAGCCTGGGATGGAGAAGCCACAGCTTCTCTGGGGTCCCTGTGCCAGGGCCTCCCCACCCTCCAGGGAGAAATTCCTTCCCCATATCCCACCCAAGCCTGCCCTCCTTCGACTTAAAGCCATTCCCACTATCCTATCCCTACCCTCGTGAAAATCCTGCTAGATTTGAGCACAAACACCTCAAAGCTGAGCCTCCAGAGGCAGCAGTGGGAATTTCACACCTACCATGACCATTCCCCCTGAATTGACCACGTTCCCAGCCACTGGCAGTGTCACTGTGACCGTCCCCTGGCCACTGCTGGTGGTGTTGGTGTTGGCTCCTGTTTGGACAATCTGGGCTCCAGCCAGGCTGGCTGCAGGAATGGTGATCATGCCTGTAACAGGGACTGTAACTTTAAGGAAGTAGAACACAAAAGGAAAGGAAAAGAAAATAAAAAGAAAAAACAAGGAAAAAAAAAAGAGAGAGAAAGAAAGAAAAAAGAAACAAAAACACGCACACAAAAAGAAGGGAACAGCATTAGTCCCACTTCTGTGTTTTACTCATTCATCCTTCCAAAACATGCAGAGAGGCAGGAAAGTGCTGAAGCCAGGGATTAAATTCCATCAGAAATTCTGGTTTTTGCATTTGTAACCTCACTGTGAGTAACTATGTACTCTTGAGGTGGAAAAGGAAATTTCAGGGGTTTTATTCTAGCAGCCCTTGCCAGAGACAAGGAGTTATTCTGTTTCTGGGGAAAGAACCCTGGAGTGGATTCCTGCAGAGCACACAAACACCTCAATAAATAAAGAGCCTCTCAAAGAGGTGCCCTGGCTCCTCCCAGCCCTCCTACCTTGCTGCAGGATGGTGCCATCAGCATTCACGGGCTGGTACACGATGGTCTGGCCCTCAGCAGCCTGGGCAACCTGCTGGCCTTGCACTGCAATCTGCTGCTGGGTCTGGACAAAACAAAGAGCACAAAAACGTTACAAAGTGCCTCCTTTTTCCCAGTGTTTACAATTCCTGAATGAACACATGGTGCTTGAGGTGTTCCAGGTGTTTATTTCTGCTGCCTCATTTGCAGCAGTAAGAAACAGGCTGGAGCACAGAGCAAATACCTGGAGATCAAACACCTGAAGCACATGTAAGATGCATTTTCCAACAGTTCAATAATGAAAAAACCCCAAATTCTAGGTTTCCTGTCTCACTATGAAGATGTAAAAGGAAGAACTGTTCTGCTCCAAAATTTAATTTTGGCCCTGACCAAAAGCATCAGCAGAAACCCCAGGTGTGACTGGACTACTGCACACAATGGCCCAAGTATGGAATTAGCAATGCTTCATGTTTTCAAAATCCAACAAAGAGACAAAAACAACCACGAACCAATAAAATACAGAAACACGATGGAGAAAAACATGCAATCTAATTTTTCTGCCCCAGAGTCATGTATGAAACACTACAAAAACATGACACTCATTCTCAAGTTCTCCTCAATATTAATAATTCCTTTTTTTTTTAACTTAACTACATCTTAAGTAATTTGTCAAGTTTCTCTTCCTGTTCCTCTGCAGAAAAGCCTTTCATGCTGGTGCAGTTACCTGTGTCTGGCCAGCAGTAACTGCAGTCTGGGGCTGCTGTATAATGATCTGCTGGGTCTGGCCCTGCTGCCCCTGTACCTGCACAGCCTGCCCACCTTGAATCTGAATCTGACCTGGCTGGACCAACTGAATCTGTGGAAGAAAGAGTCAGAAAGGAACATTAACTATGCCTCTGATTTCTCCCTCCTCGGCCTCAGCATGACCAAGTCATCTCTGAGGGTGATTTAGTGTTGCACAGAAAAAGGAAGCAGGGAGTCTTCTCTTTTTCCAGTTGAGAATGAGGAGTTTTAATGGATTGCTCCCCGTGACACAGGCACCCAGGGCAGAGGGAGCAGCGTGCTGTGTCACCGTGCTCCAGCAGCTCTGCACTGCTTACACAATAAATCACTCAGGAGAAATCAATTATTCACATCCACTGGGAACAAATAGTCAGGTGGAAGAGGAGGACTAAGATTTAAGACATCTGTGGGGTGTTAATTATCCAGCACTCAGAAGTGCTTCTGGGATTTATAAAGTTGTCCTCAGCTTTGCAGAGTCTTTCCACCACTGTGGAACATTCTTAGATTAAAAAAGAAAAGCTGGAATTCAGTTTGAAGTTTGTGTTTAAAAACACAGTTATGGATTTTCCTCCACCAACCAGACTGAGAACCTCATACAAATTACAGTGGTTTGCAACAAAGGAAATATTAAATAAACCTCTCAAAACACCAAGACACCGTTTGCCTTCCTGGACTGTGCTGGGTTCCTAAATCCCATCCTAAGCCATCAGGACACTTTCATCATGCCATGGTTACAGTTCTTCCCTTTGCTTTTCAGGAACACTTCAACCACCTCCTCAGATTTACTGTCTTTTGAACAGGTAATTACTTCCAAAAAAATCCATTTTCTATACCTCCTTCACTACAGCCTTCTGTGCAACAGGGATGTTGAAATCCCCCTTCAGCCCTCACACATTAGAGGGGCTCAAGCACAAGTTACTTGCAAGAAGCTTTCTTAAATAATATTTTTTAATCCTCTTTCTGAGCCATAAATTGAACAGGCACCAGATCCCCAACTACATTGCAAGGGCCAGATAAAATATCCCAACAAACAAAACTCCTGCTCTGTGGGACAGTATCCCACATGACAGGTATCCCAATCATAGGTATCCCTATCCCCACAGGAAGGTATCCCTATGGCAGGAGGGTGCAACTGGATGAGCTTCAGGATCTCATCCAACCCAAATCATTCCATGAAAAACCCCAAACCAACCCAGCCGTGTTCCATCACTGATCAAAAAGCTTTGCACCAGGCCATAAACCATAAAAACTCAGTTCATAAAGGACTTCCGCTCATTCCCAGCGTGCCAGAGCCACCACCAGCACTTCAGGCTGGTTTGCTCAGGCTGAGCAGAGCCCTGCGTGGCAGTGGCAGCACCCCAGAGCGTGGCCAGGCAGTGCAGGGCAGTGCCCGGGGTGTCTCACCTGCTGCAGCCCCTGCGTGCCGGACACGGGCACCTGCATGATGGTCTGGCCCTGGCCCCCGGGCACGGCCTGCACCATGATGGGCTGGCCCGTGGAGGTGATGAGCTGCCCCCCGCTCACCTGCACCATCAGCGGCTGCCCCTGCACCTGCAACAACAAGGCAACAATGAAAAGCCTGCCAGAGCAGCCCCAGAGCCCTCCCTGTGGGGCAGAGGAAGTGGGGAGCGGGCACTGAGCTGCTTCAAACCTTGCAGCACGTGCTGTGGATTTAGTGAGTTATCTGCTTCTCTTGCAGTCTAGTTGTTATAAAGCATGAAAAACACGTTTTCCAGCCACAAGAAGTACCTTCATGCACAGCCCAAGAGCAAAGTGGGATAAAAAACTTCATTATTCACCTCAGAATTACTGATTTTTAGTTGAGGTTCCTATTGAGAGAACTCTGCTCTGACAGGGAGGTTCTGAGGTGGCTTCAGCTCTCTCCAATTTCATGCCTACAACATTCCCATTCCCAAACTGACATGGAGCATGGGATGTGCTGAGAGAAACTCTCAATGCTTATGGAGGGAAACTGTAACTGGAGCAACACAAAATGGAGTTCAGGGAGGAAAACTCAAAGTGGATGAGCAGCAGCCACTTCTGGGCCCAAAAAGGTTTAGACTGGAAATATAAATATTAAAAAAACTATAAATAAAACTATAAAACTAAAACTAAAACTAAAACTATAAATATAAATATAAATATAAATATAAATATAAATATAAATATAAATATAAATATAAATATAAATATAAATATAAATATAAATATAAATATAAATATAAAGTGTGAGGGTGGGCAGGCCCTGCCACAGGCTGCTCAGAGAAGCTGTGGCTGCCCCTGGATCCCTGGAAGTGCCCAAGGCCAGGCTGGACAGGGCTTGGAGCAGCCTGGGATAGGGGAAGGTGTTGGGGTAGGAACTGTGTGAGCTTTAAGGTCCCTTCCCACCCAAACCAGTCTGGGATTCTGAGGTAACTTTGGCCTGAGAATCTCTGGACTCTTGGACCTGGTATCTCTCTGCTCACTGGGAAAAAGGCCCAAGAAAAGAAAAACAAGGGGCAAACCTCTCTGCTTGAACCCCCTCACCTGCCAAGTCCCCAGATTCCCCAAACACATCTTGAAAAGTACTCCACCTCCACAGCATAAATGCAGAATCAGCCTCATGAACTCGGGGATCACAAAATCTGATTTCTTTAGGAACAAGAACATCACAATGTGGTAAAGCCACTGAGTTCCTGGGTTTCACACCCCAGGGGGTGAGGAGCCAATCCTGCCCTGGGAATTGGAGTTTCCAGGTCCCCACTCTGTCCCTCAGCCTGTCCATGTCCCATCCAAAGGGATCCCCGGGCTGGGTCACACAGGAAGGAGCATGCTCAGGTCAGCACAGAGAAGCACAGGCAGCAGCACAATATCCAAGAAGCAGAAAGGAAAACAAGACATTCCAGGATTTTTGTTAATGAATCACAGCAAGGCAAAATAGAAAAAAAAAATGGTGGGGAGAACAGAACAACAACCAGAAGTCCCAGTGAGCTCAGCAATCCAAGTGAGGCAGCATCTGAGATTTGAACTCTGAACATAAAAAATGCTGTGTTAATTCTGCAGCTGGCAGGGCCATCCCAGCCCCTCTGAACCACCCTGCTCTGAAGAATTACAAACCAAACAAAACCAGAATCCTGAGTGCAAAACTGCCACGGCTGCCCAGGTCTGTCAACTGCTCTACAATGGCTCTGGAAAGCCTGGCTGAGCTAAGGAAGTGGAGGCTGCATACTGGAAATACTTCACACTGACACCAAGTTCTTTCCAAACTGGGATGTATTTGCTGTTTGGATCCACGTGGCTCCTGGGTTTCCCTGTGCTGTTCACAGGTAAATAAGAAATTGGATCTCTCAGTGCCACAGAGGCCAATGCTGTCCCCAGGTGCCCCTTCAGTCACAGCTGAGAAGGTTCCACTGTCCAAGGTCAGGTTCTGGCACCACCTCAGAACCCCCATTTCCTTGGAATTACAGGAAATCTTTGGGTTTTATCCCTACTGTGCCCCTCTGAGGGGTGCAAAGGGCTCCCCCATTCCCCCATTCCGTACCTGCTGCTGGATCTGCCCTGCCTGCACCACGATCTGCTCCGTGGAGCTGCTGCTGTTGGCAGTGTACTGCTCCATGGTGCCTCAGCCCCTGCAAGAAAAACAAAAACCGGGTGATTGCTGTCCCCAGGCTTGGCACTCCCCACTTTCCTCAGGCCTGGCAATGCCCACTGTCCCCAATCCTGGCAATCCCCTGCCCCCAGGCTTGGCACTCCCCACTGTCCCCAGGCCTGGCACTCCCCACTGTCCCCAATCCTGGCAATCCCCTGCCCCCAGGCCTGGCACTCCCCTCCCCACTGTCCCCAGGCCTGGCACTCCCCTCCCCACTGTCCCCAGGCCTGGCAATGCCCTCCCCACTGTCCCCAATCCTGGCACTGTCCCCAGCAGCTGCCCAGCCAGGCAGAGCAGGAGCTGCCCCAGGGCAGGGCTCCCCAGAGCTGCCCCGTCTCAGAGGTAAACACAGGAGGCTCTCCAGGCACACCCAGCCCGAGGGAGCAGCAGAAGCACCTCAGCTGAGGCCCAGATTTCAGGGGCTCAGCGGTTCTGTGGGTCTGCACATGCTGGGCTCCAGAACACACAGGGTGTCACTGCTGGGAAACCTCAGAAATGCAAAACCTCCAGGTGGGAAACTGAATTCAGCAAAGCTGGGAAGGTTTCTCTCCTCATTTTTCTTCCCTCTCCCACTCTCATGGATGGTTTGGGTGGGAAGGGACATTAAGGACCACCCAGTGCCACCCCTGCTGTGGGGACACCTTCCACCATCCCAGGCTGCTCCAACCTGCCTTGGACACTTCCAGGGATCCAGGGCCAGCCACAGCTCCTAACCCAGGCCTTCCCCACCCTCACAGGGAGGAATTTCTTCTCTAAAGAAGTATTTCCATACTCAAATACAGCCTTCATGTATTTTGGGAAGCAGATTTCCCAGCACCTCCATCCTCTCGCTGCCCCTCATTCCTTGATCTTTTTCCTGCACACATCAACACCACAGTGCTGAAATAAAAACATCTTTTCCCTGCCACTGCTTCTCTCCTCACGGGCCCAACAACAGCACAACTCCTGCTTTAGTGAGGTGTTTGATTTATGCCACGACTGAACAAGTTCCTGCTACACTGCTGAACGAAAACACAGCCTGGAACTTTAATTTTCAAGTCTAAAGCAACAAAACTTCTGGCTCCCTGGCTTTTTCAAGGAATGCTGACAGGATTAAGTCACAGACTCTCTGTACCCGTTGCTGTGGTTACTGCTGCTGTTGGAGTTCCATCCTTTGCCCATTTCCTGAGACTTTTCCACAGCCAGAATAAAAGAAGATAAATTTTCTTTCTGAAAGTGCTGCTGTCAGGTTCTCATTTCAATTTCACACTGGATACTTCGTTTCTGCCTTAAATTAAAATCCTTAATTAAAAGATTAACAGCTCTGTAATCCCAACACTCTGCAGCAGCTGCCTGAAGTTCTGGACAAAACTCCACCAGTGCTGGATCCTCACCATCCAAGGGATTATCTCATCCCCTTCGTTAAACAGAGCAGCCAAGTTAAATATTAATGATCAGGGATCAATCAATGGCAGAGGATGGCAGCTCCTCCCCCAGTGAGCTCATGGGCAGCTCCTGCTCACCGGGAATGCTCTGGGAACCAGGGAGTGTTCCAGTCCCAGCAGCAGATATTTAGACACTATAGATATAAATTAAATAATATATATTATAATATTATTTATAATATTTTAATATTATAAATAATATATAAATGTAAATATACTGAGTTGTATGGGACTCATTAGGACTATCAAACTCCTGGCCCTGCCCAGGACAGCTCCAAAAATACTTACAAATATTTATATATACACCTATAAAATACACATCATTTATATGTATACAAATATAGCTACACCAGGAGCAGTTTCCCCAACAACCAACCCACACCGAGAGCAAACCAGCGGCACGAGCAGCCCGAGAGCTGCGGAGCATCCCTGGAACCGCGTCCCGGTGCTGCCGAACGGGCAGAGCCCGATGCCGCCGCTCCCGGGGCAGCGCGGAGCCGCACGCCCACACCCCAGCGGGCTTTAACACGGGGGCGGGCTGAGCAGCACACGCGGAGCCCGGGCTCGGCTCCCGGTGAACCGGGGATGAGCCGGGGCCGGTGTGTCACTGCGGGAATCCCCGGCCCGCCGGTCTCCTGGCTGCCCCCAAGCACCACCCCAGCCGCCGGAGCACCGCGTGCCCGGACACATCAGGGCAGCCACACCGCCACCGGACGCGCGGTGAGGGCTCCCGGTGAGGGCTCCCGGTGAGGGCTCCCGGTGAGGGC